>NC_091481.1:43582031-43769531 GCF_036971445.1 Narcine bancroftii
AATGTGTATATGCTAACACGTGGATCTCTGTGTGTGTGTGTGTGTGTGTATTAGCTCGTTGAACTCTGTGCGCGCGTGTGTGTGTGTTGGCACATGCAACTCTGTGTGTGTGTTAGCACGTGGAACTCTGTGTGTGTGTGTTAGCATGTGGAACTGTGTGTGTGGTTGCACGTGGAACTCTGTGTGTGCGTGATAGCACGTGGAACTGTGTGTGTGTTAGCACGTGGAAGTGTGTGTGTGTTAGCATGGGGAACTCCGTGTGTGTGTTAGCATGTGGAACTGTGTGTGTGTGCGTGTGTGTGTGTGTGTGTGTTAGCACGTGGAAATCTGTGTATGTGTTTTAGCACGTGAAACTCTGAATGTGTATATGCTAACACGTGGATCTCTGTGTGTGTGTGTGTGTATTAGCTCGTTGAACTCTGTGCGCGCGTGTGTGTGTGTTGGCACATGCAACTCTGTGTGTGTGTTAGCACGTGGAACTGTGTGTGTTAGCACTTGGAACTCTGTGTGTGTCTGTGTGTTAGCACGTAGAACTCTTTGTTTGTGTGTTTTAGCATGTGGAAGTCTTTGTGTGTATTAGCACGTGAAACTCCGTGTATATGTGTGTTAGCACGTGGAACTCTGTGTGTGTGTGTTAGCATGTGGAACTGTGTGTGTGGTTGCATGTGGAACTCTGTGTGTGTGTGATAGCACGTGGAACTGTGTGTGTGTTAGCACGTGGAAGTGTGTGTGTGTTAGCATGGGGAACTCCGTGTGTGTGTTAGCATGTGGAACTGTGTGTGTGTGCGTGTGTGTGTGTGTGTGTGTTAGCACGTGGAACTGTGTGTGTGTGTGTTAGCACGTGGAAATCTGTGTATGTGTTTTAGCACGTGAAACTCTGAATGTGTATATGCTAACACGTGGATCTCTGTGTGTGTGTGTGTGTGTTGGCACATGCAACTCTGTGTGTGTGTGTGTTAGCATGTGGACCTGTGTGTGTGTGTGTGTGTGTGTGTGTGTGTTAGCACGTGTATCTGTGTGTGTGTTAGCACGTAGAATTCCTTGTGTGTGTTGATGGCACAAGGAACTCTGTGTGTGTTTGTCTGTGTTAGCATGTGGAACTCTGTGTGTGTGTGTGTGTGTGTGTGTGTGTGTGTGTTAGCTTGTGTAACTCTGTGTGTGTGTGTGTGTGTTAGCATGTGGAACAGTGTGTGTGTGTGTTAGCACGTGGAACTCTGTGTATGTTTGTTAGTACGTGGAACTCTGCATGTGTATGTGTGTGTTAGCACGTGGAATACTGTGTGTGTTTGTGTGTGTTAGCACTTGGAACTGTGTGTGTGTTAGCACGTGGAATTCTGTGTGTGTGTGTGTGTTAGCATGTGGAATTCTGTGTGTGTGTTTCTGTGCATGTTTGCACGTGGAATTCTGTGTGTGTGTTTGTGTATGTGTGTGTGTGTTAGCACATGGAACTGTGTATGTATTAGCATGTGGAACTGTGTGTGTGTATTAGCAAGTGGAACTGTCTCTGTGTGTGTGTATTAGCACGAGGAACTCTGTGTGTGTATATGTGTGTGTGTTTATGTTTGTGTCTTAGCACATGGAACTCTGTGTGTGTGTGTGTGTGTGTGTTAGCACATGGAAATCTTTGTATGTGTTTTAGCACGTGGAACTCTGTGTGTTTGTCTGTGTTAGCATGTGGAACTGTGTATGTGTGTACTAGCAAGTGGAACTGTGTGTGTGTGTGTGTGTGTGTGTGTGTGTGTATTAGCACGTTGAACTCTGTGCGCGTGTGTGTGTTAGCATGTGGAACAATGTGTGTGTGTTAGCACGTGGAACTCTGTGTGTATATGTTAACACGTGGAACTGTGTGTGTGTGTGTGTGTGTTGGCACGTGCAACTCTGTGTGTGTGTGTTAGCACGTAGAACTGTGTGTGTGTCTTTGTGTGTTAGCACATGGAACTCTGTGTGTGTGTTAGGACGTGGATCTCTGTGTGTGTTAGGACATGGAACTGTGTGTGTGTGTGTGTGTGCGTATTAGCACGTGGAACTCTGTGTGTGTGTGTGTGTGTGTGTGTGTGTGTGTGTGTGTGTGTGTGTGTGTGTGTGTGTGTTGGCACATGCAACTCTGTGTGTGTGCGTGTTAGAATGTGGAACAGTGTGTGTGTGTGTTAGCACGTGGAAGTGTGTGTGTGTTAGCATGGGTAACTCCGTGTGTGTGTTAGCATGTGGAACTGTGTGTGTGTGCGTGTGTGTGTGTGTGTGTTAGCACGTGGAACTGTGTGTGTGTGTGTTAGCACGTGGAAATCTGTGTATGCGTTTTAGCACGTGAAACTCTGAATGTGTATATGCTAACACGTGGATCTCTGTGTGTGTGTGTGTGTATTAGCTCGTTGAACTCTGTGCGCGCGTGTGTGTGTGTTGGCACATGCAACTCTGTGTGTGTGTTAGCACGTGGAACTGTGTGTGTTAGCACTTAGAACTCTGTGTGTGTCTGTGTGTTAGCACATAGAACTCTTTGTTTGTGTGTTTTAGCATGTGGAAGTCTTTGTGTGTATTAGCACATGAAACTCTGAGTATATGTGTGTTAGCACGTGGAACTCTGTGTGTGTGTGTTAGCATGTGGAACTGTGTGTGTGGTTGCACGTGGAACTCTGAGTGTGTGTGATAGCACGTGGAACTGTGTGTGTGTTAGCACGTGGAAGTGTGTGTGTGTTAGCATGGGGAACTCCGTGTGTGTGTTAGCATGTGGAACTGTGTGTGTGTGCGTGTGTGTGTGTGTGTGTGTTAGCACGTGGAACTGTGTGTGTGTGTGTTAGCACGTGGAAATCTGTGTATGTGTTTTAGCACGTGAAACTCTGAATGTGTATATGCTAACACGTGGATCTCTGTGTGTGTGTGTGTGTGTGTGTGTTGGCACATGCAACTCTGTGTGTGTGTGTGTTAGCATGTGGACCTGTGTGTGTGTGTGTGTGTGTGTGTGTTAGCACGTGTATCTGTGTGTGTGTTAGCACGTAGAATTCCTTGTGTGTGTTGATGGCACAAGGAACTCTGTGTGTGTTTGTCAGTGTTAGCATGTGGAACTCTGTGTGTGTGTGTGTGTGTGTGTGTGTGTGTGTGTGTGTGTGTGTGTGTGTGTGTGTGTTAGCTTGTGTAACTCTTTGTGTGTGTGTGTGTGTTAGCATGTGGAACAGTGTGTGTGTGTGTTAGCACGTGGAACTCTGTGTATGTTTGTTAGTACGTGGAACTCTGCATGAGTATGTGTGTGTTAGCACGTGGAATACTGTGTGTGTGTGTGTGTTAGCATGTGGAATTCTGTGTGTGTGTTTCTGTGCATGTTTGCACATGGAACTCTGTGTGTGTGTGTGTGTGTGTGTGTTAGCACGTGGAAATCTTTGTATGTGTTTTAGCACGTGGAACTCTGTGTGTTTGTCTGTGTTAGCATGTGGAACTGTGTATTTGTGTACTAGCAAGTGGAACTGTGTGTGTGTGTGTGTGTGTGTGTGTGTGTGTGTGTGTGTGTATTAGCACGTTGAACTCTGTGCGCGCGTTTGTGTTAGCATGTGGAACAATGTGTGTGTGTTAGCACGTGGAACTCTGTGTGTATATGTTAACACGTGGAACTGTGTGTGTGTGTGTGTGTTGGCACGTGCAACTCTATGTGTGTGTGTTAGCACGTAGAACTGTGTGTGTGTCTTTGTGTGTTAGCACATGGAACTCTGTGTGTGTGTTAGGACGTGGATCTCTGTGTGTGTTAGCACATGGAACTCTGTGTGTGTGTGTGTGTGTGTGTGTATTGGCACGTGGAACTGTGTGTGAGTGTGTGTGTGTGTGTGTGTGTGTAGGCACATGCAACTCTGTGTGTGTGTGTGTTAGCATGTGGAACAGTGTGTGTGTGTGTTAGCACGTGGAACTCTGTGTATGTTTGTTAGTACGTGGAACTCTGCATGTGTATGTGTGTGTTAGCACGTGGAATACTGTGTGTGTTTGTGTGTGTTAGCACTTGGAACTGTGTGTGTGTGTTAGCACGTGGAATTCTGTGTGTGTGTGTGTGTGTTAGCATGTGGAATTCTGTGTGTGTTTCTGTGCATGTTAGCACATGGAATTCTGTGTGTGTTAGCATATGGAACTCTGTGTGCGTGTTAGCACGTGTATCTGTGTGTGTGTGTGTGTGTTAGCACGTGGAACTCTTTGTGTGTGTTGTTTGCACATGGAACTCTGAGTGTGTTTGTCTGTGTTAGCATGTGGAACTGTGTGTGTGTACTAGCAAGTGGAACTGTGTGTGTGTGTGTGTGTGTGTGTATCAGCACGTTGAACTCTGTGTGTGTGTGTGTGTGTGTGTGTGTGTTAGCTCGTGGAACTCTGTGTGTATGTGTTTATGTGTGTGTTAGCACGTGGAACTGTGTGTGTGTGTTATCACGTGGAATTCTGTTTGTGTGTGTTAGCATGTTGAATTTTGTGTGTGTGTTTCTGTGTGTGATAGCACGTGGAATTCTGTGTGTGTTAGCACGTGGAACTGTGTGTGTGTATTAGCACGAGGCACTCTGTGAGTGTGTATGTGTGTGTGTGTGTGTGTGTGTGTGTGTTAGCACGTGGAACTGTGTGTGTGTGTGTGTGTGTTAGCAGGTGGAACTGTGTGTGTGTGTGTGTTAGCACGTGGAACTCTGTGTGTGTCTTAGCACGTGAAACTCTGTGCGTGTGTCTGTGTTAGCACATGGAACTGTGTGTGTGTGTATAAGCAAGTGGAACTGACTGTGTGTCTGAGTGTGTGTGTGTGTGTGTGTGTGTGTGTGTATTAGCACGTGGAACTCTGTGTGTGTGTGTGTGTTAGCTTGTGGAACAGTGTGTGTGTGTGTTAGCACGTGGCACTCTGCATGTGGATGGGTGTGTTAGCACGTGAAATACTGTGTGTGTGTATGTGTGTGTTAGCACTTGGAACTGTGTGTGTGTATTAGCATGTGGAACTGTGTGTGTGTATTAGCAAGTGGAACTGTCTCTGTGTGTGTATTAGCACGAGGAACTCTGTGTATGTGCATGTGTGCTGTGTGTGTGTGTGTGGTGTGTCTTAGCACATGGAACTCTGTGTGTGTGTTAGCACTTGGAACTCTGTCTGTGTGTGTGTGTGTGTGTGTGTGTGTGTGTGTGTTAGCAGGTGGAAATCTTTGTATGTGTTTTAGCACGTGGAACTCTGTGTGTTTGTCTGTGTTAGCATGTGGAACTGTGTATGTGTGTATTAGCAAGTGGAACTGTCTCTGTGTGTGTGTATTAGCACGAGGTACTCTGTGTATGTGCATGTGTGTTGTGTGTGTGTGGTGTGTCTTAGACATGGAACTCTGTGTGTGTGTTAGCACTTGGAACTCTGTGTGTGTGTGTGTGTGTGTGTGTGTGTGTGTGTGTGTTTGTGTGTTAGCACGTGGAAATCTTTGTATGTGTTTTAGCACGTGGAACTCTGTGTGTTTGTCTGTGTTAGCATGTGGAACTGTGTATGTGTGTACTAGCAAGTGGAACTCTGTGTGTGTGTGTGTGTGTGTGTGTGTGTATTAGCACGTTGAACTCTGTGCGCGCGTGTGTGTGTGTTGGCACATGCAACTCTGTGTGTGTGTTAGCACGTGGAACTGTGTGTGTGTTAGCACGTGGAACTGTGTGTGTTAGCACTTGGAACTCTGTGTGTGTCTGTGTGTTAGCACGTAGAACTCTTTGTTTGTGTGTTTTAGCATGTGGAAGTCTTTGTGTGTATTAGCACGTGAAACTCTGTGTATATGTGTGTTAGCACGTGGAACTCTGTGTGTGTGTGTTAGCATGTGGAACTGTGTGTGTGGTTGCACGTGGAACTCTGTGTGTGTGTGATAGCACGTGGAACTGTGTGTGTGTTAGCACGTGGAAGTGTGTGTGTGTTAGCATGTGGAACTCTGTGTGTGTGTTAGCATGTGGAACTGTGTGTGTGTGCGTGTGTGTGTGTGTGTGTTAGCACGTGGAACTGTGTGTGTGTGTTAGCACGTGGAAATCTGTGTATGTGTTTTAGCACGTGAAACTCTGAATGTGTGTATGCTAACACGTGGATCTCTGTGTGTGTGTGTGTGTGTGTTAGCACATGCAACTCTGTGTGTGTGTGTTAGCATGTGGACCTGTGTGTGTGTATTAGCAAGTGGAACTGTCTCTGTGTGTGTGTATTAGCACGAGGAACTCTGTGTGTGTATATGTGTGTGTGTGTTTATGTTTGTGTCTTAGCACATGGAACTCTGTGTGTGTGTGTGTGTGTGTGTTTATGTTTGTGTCTTAGCACATGGAACTCTGTGTGTGTGTGTGTGTTAGCACGTGGAACTGTATGTGTGTGTTAGCACATACACTGTGTGTATGTCTGTGTATGTGTTAGCACGTGGAACTGTGTATGTGTGTGTTAGCATGTGGAACTCTGCGTATGTGTGTGTTAGCACGTGGAACTGTGTATGTGTGTATTAGGTAGTGGAACTCTGTGTGTGTGTTTGTATTAGCACGTGGAACTCTGTGTGTATGTTAGCACGTGGATCTGTGTGTGTGTGTTAGCACGTGGAAATCTGTGTATATGTTTTAGCACATGGAACTCTGTATGTGTGTATGTGTGTGTGTGTGTGTTAGCACGTGGAAATCTTTGTATGTGTTTTAGCACGTGAAACTCTGAATGTGTGTATGCTAACACGTGGATCTCTGTGTGTGTGTGTGTGTGTGTTAGCACATGCAACTCTGTGTGTGTGTGTTAGCATGTGGACCTGTGTGTGTGTATTAGCAAGTGGAACTGTCTCTGTGTGTGTGTATTAGCACGAGGAACTCTGTGTGTGTATATGTGTGTGTGTGTTTATGTTTGTGTCTTAGCACATGGAACTCTGTGTGTGTGTGTGTGTGTGTGTGTGTGTTTATGTTTGTGTCTTAGCACATGGAACTCTGTGTGTGTGTGTGTGTTAGCACGTGGAACTGTATGTGTGTGTTAGCACGTACACTGTGTGTATGTCTGTGTATGTGTTAGCACGTGGAACTGTGTATGTGTGTGTTAGCATGTGGAACTCTGCGTATGTGTGTGTTAGCACGTGGAACTGTGTATGTGTGTATTAGGTAGTGGAACTCTGTGTGTGTGTTTGTATTAGCACGTGGAACTCTGTGTGTATGTTAGCACGTGGATCTGTGTGTGTGTGTTAGCACGTGGAAATCTGTGTATATGTTTTAGCACATGGAACTCTGTATGTGTGTATGTTAACACGTGGAACAGTGTGTGTGCGTGTGTGTGTTGGCACGTGCAACTCTGTGTGTGTGTGTTAGCACGTGGAACTGTGTGTGTGTTTTTGCAAGTGGAACTGTGTGTGTGTGTGTTAGCACGTGGAATACTGTGTGTGTTTGTGTGTGTTAGCACTTAGAACTGTGTGTGTGTTAGCACGTGGAATTCTGTGTGTGTGTGTGTGTGTTAGCACGTGGAATTCTGTGTGTGTGTATGTGTGTTAGCATGTGGAATTCTGTGTGTGTTTCTGTGCATGTTTGCATGTGGAATTCAGTGTGTGCGTTTGTGTATGTGTGTGTGTGTTAGCACATGGAACTGTGTATGTATTAGCATGTGGAACTGTGTGTGTGTATTAGCAAGTGGAACTGACTCTGTGTGTGTGTATTAGCACGAGGAACTCTGTGTGTGTATGTGTGTGTGTGTTTATGTTTGTGTCTTAGCACATGGAACTCTGTGTGCGTGTGTGTGTGTGTGTGTATCAACATGTTGAACTCTGTGTGTGTGTGTGTGTGTGTGTGTGTGTATATCAGCACGTTGAACTCTGTGTGTGTGTGTGTGTTAGCATGTGGAACTGAGTGTGTGTGTGTGTGTGTTAGCACGTGGAACTGTGTGTGTCTTAGCACGTGAAACTCTGTGTGTGTGTTAGCACATGGAACTATGTCTGTGTGTGTGTTAGCACGTGGAATTCTGTGTGTGTTAGCATATGCAACTCTGTGTGCGTGTTAGCACGTGTATCTGTGTGTGTGTGTGTGTGTTAGCACGTGGAACTCTTTGTGTGTGTTGTTTGCACATGGAACTCTGTGTGTGTTTGTCTGTGTTAGCATGTGGAACTGTGTGTGTGTACTAGCAAGTGGAACTGTGTGTGTGTGTGTGTGTGTGTGTGTGTGTATCAGCACGTTGAACTCTGTGTGTGTGTGTGTGTGTGTGTGTGTGTGTGTGTGTGTGTGTGTGTTAGCTCGTGGAACTCTGTGTGTATGTGTTTATGTGTGTGTTAGCACGTGGAACTGTGTGTGTGTGTTATCACGTGGAATTCTGTTTGTGTGTGTTAGCATGTTGAATTTTGTGTGTGTGTTTCTGTGTGTGATAGCACGTGGAATTCTGTGTGTGTTAGCACGTGGAACTGTGTGTGTGTATTAGCACGAGGCACTCTGTGAGTGTGTATGTGTGTGTGTGTGTGTGTGTGTGTGTGTGTTAGCACGTGGAACTGTGTGTGTGTGTGTGTGTGTTAGCAGGTGGAACTGTGTGTGTGTGTTAGCACGTGGAACTCTGTGTGTGTCTTAGCACGTGAAACTCTGTGCGTGTGTCTGTGTTAGCACATGGAACTGTGTGTGTGTGTATAAGCAAGTGGAACTGACTGTGTGTCTGTGTGTGTGTGTGTGTGTGTGTGTGTGTGTGTGTGTGTGTGTGTATTAGCACGTGGAACTCTGTGTGTGTGTGTGTGTTAGCTTGTGGAACAGTGTGTGTGTGTGTTAGCACGTGGAACTCTGCATGTTGATGGGTGTGTTAGCACGTGAAATACTGTGTGTGTGTATGTGTGTGTTAGCACTTGGAACTGTGTGTGTGTATTAGCATGTGGAACTGTGTGTGTGTATTAGCAAGTGGAACTGTCTCTGTGTGTGTATTAGCACGAGGAACTCTGTGTATGTGCATGTGTGCTGTGTGTGTGTGTGTGGTGTGTCTTAGCACATGGAACTCTGTGTGTGTGTTAGCACTTGGAACTCTGTGTGTGTGTGTGTGTGTGTGTGTGTGTGTGTGTGTGTTAGCAGGTGGAAATCTTTGTATGTGTTTTAGCACGTGGAACTCTGTGTGTTTGTCTGTGTTAGCATGTGGAACTGTGTATGTGTGTATTAGCAAGTGGAACTGTCTCTGTGTGTGTGTATTAGCACGAGGAACTCTGTGTATGTGCATGTGTGTTGTGTGTGTGTGGTGTGTCTTAGACATGGAACTCTGTGTGTGTGTTATCACTTGGAACTCTGTCTGTGTGTGTGTGTGTGTGTGTGTGTGTTTGTGTGTTAGCACGTGGAAATCTTTGTATGTGTTTTAGCACGTGGAACTCTGTGTGTTTGTCTGTGTTAGCATGTGGAACTGTGTATTTGTGTACTAGCAAGTGGAACTCTGTGTGTGTGTGTGTGTGTGTATTAGCACGTTGAACTCTGTGCGCGCGTGTGTGTGTGTTGGCACATGCAACTCTGTGTGTGTGTTAGCACATAAAACTGTGTGTGTTAGCACTTGGAACTCTGTGTGTGTCTGTGTGTTAGCACGTAGAACTCTTTGTTTGTGTGTTTTAGCATGTGGAAGTCTTTGTGTGTATTAGCACGTGTAACTCTGTGTATATGTGTGTTAGCACGTGGAACTCTGTGTGTGTGTTAGCATGTGGAACTGTGTGTGTGGTTGCACGTGGAACTCTGTGTGTGTGATAGCACGTGGAACTGTGTGTGTGTTAGCACGTGGAAGTGTGTGTGTGTTAGCATGTGGAACTCTGTGTGTGTGTTAGCATGTGGAACTGTGTGTGTGTGCGTGTGTGTGTGTGTGTGTTAGCACGTGGAACTGTGTGTGTGTGTGTTAGCACGTGGAAATCTGTGTATGTGTTTTAGCACGTGAAACTCTGAATGTGTGTATGCTAACACGTGGATCTCTGTGTGTGTGTGTGTTGGCACATGCAACTCTGTGTGTGTGTGTTAGCATGTGGACCTGTGTGTGTGTATTAGCAAGTGGAACTGTCTCTGTGTGTGTGTATTAGCACGAGGAACTCTGTGTGTGTATATGTGTGTGTGTGTTTATGTTTGTGTCTTATCACATGGAACTCTGTGTGTGTGTGTGTGTGTGTGTTTATGTTTGTGTCTTAGCACATGGAACTCTGTGTGTGTGTGTGTGTGTTAGCACGTGGAACTATACATGTGTGTTAGCACGTACACTGTGTGTATGTCTGTGTATGTGTTAGCACGTGGAACTGTGTATGTGTGTGTTAGCATGTGGAACTCTGCGTATGTGTGTGTTAGCACGTGGAACTGTGTATGTGTGTATTAGGTAGTGGAACTCTGTGTGTGTGTTTGTATTAGCACGTGGAACTCTGTGTGTATGTTAGCACGTGGATCTGTGTGTGTGTGTTAGCACGTGGAAATCTGTGTATATGTTTTAGCACATGGAACTCTGTATGTGTGTATGTTAACAAGTGGAACAGTGTGTGTGCGTGTGTGTGTTGGCACGTGCAACTCTGTGTGTGTGTGTTAGCACGTGGAACTGTGTGTGTGTTTTTGCAAGTGGAACTGTGTGTGTGTGTGTGTTAGCACGTGGAATACTGTGTGTGTTTGTGTGTGTTAGCACTTAGAACTGTGTGTGTGTTAGCACGTGGAATTCTGTGTGTGTGTGTGTGTTAGCAGGTGGAATTCTGTGTGTGTGTTTCTGTGCATGTTTGCACGTGGAATTCTGTGTGTGTGTTTGTGTATGTGTGTGTGTGTTAGCACATGGAACTGTGTATGTATTAGCATGTGGAACTGTGTGTGTATTAGCAAGTGGAACTGTCTCTGTGTGTGTGTATTAGCACGAGGAACTCTGTGTGTGTATATGTGTGTGTGTTTATGTTTGTGTCTTAGCACATGGAACTCTGTGTGTGTGTGTGTGTGTGTGTGTGTGTGTGTGTGTGTGTGTTAGCACGTGGAAATCTTTGTATGTGTTTTAGCACGTGGAACTCTGTGTGTTTGTCTGTGTTAGCATGTGGAACTGTGTATGTGTGTACTAGCAAGTGGAACTGTGTGTGTGTGTGTGTGTGTGTGTGTGTGTGTGTGTGTGTGTGTGTGTGTGTGTGTATTAGCACGTTGAACTCTGTGTGCGCGGTATGTGTGTGTGTTAGCATGTGGAACAATGTGTGTGTGTTAGCACGTGGAACTCTGTGTGTGTATGTTAACACATGGAACTGTGTGTGTGTGTGTGTGTGTTGGCACGTGCAACTCTGTGTGTGTGTGTTAGCACGTAGAACTGTGTGTGTGCCTTTGTGTGTTAGCACATGGAACTCTGTGTGTGTGTTAGGACGTGAATCTCTGTGTTTGTTAGCACATGGAACTCTGTGTGTGTGTGTGTGTGTGTGTGTGTGTGTTGGCACGTGCAACTCTGTGTGTGTGTGTTAGCACGTGGAACTGTGTGTGTGTTTTTGCAAGTGGAACTGTGTGTGTGTGTGTTAGCACGTGGAATACTGTGTGTGTTTGTGTGTGTTAGCACTTAGAAATGTGTGTGTGTTAGCACGTGGAATTCTGTGTGTGTGTGTGTGTGTTAGCACGTGGAATTCTGTGTGTGTGTGTGTGTGTGTTAGCATGTGGAATTCTGTGTGTGTTTCTGTGCATGTTTGCACGTGGAATTCAGTGTGTGTGTTTGTGTATGTGTGTGTGTGTTAGCACATGGAACTGTGTATGTATTAGCATGTGGAACTGTGTGTGTGTATTAGCAAGTGGAACTGACTCTGTGTGTGTGTATTAGCACGAGGAACTCTGTGTGTGTATGTGTCTGTGTGTTTATGTTTGTGTCTTAGCACATGGAACTCTGTGTGTGTGTGTGTGTGTGTATCAGCATGTTGAACTCTGTGTGTGTGTGTGTGTGTGTGTGTGTATATTAGCACGTTGAACTCTGTGTGTGTGTTAGCATGTGGAACTGAGTGTGTGTGTGTGTGTGTTAGCACGTGGAACTGTGTGTGTCTTAGCACGTGAAACTCTGTGTGTGTGTTAGCACATGGAACTATGTCTGTGTGTGTGTTAGTACGTGGAATTCTGTGTGTGTTAGCATATGCAACTCTGTGTGCGTGTTAGCACGTGTATCTGTGTGTGTGTGTGTTAGCACGTGGAACTCTTTGTGTGTGTTGTTTGCACATGGAACTCTGTGTGTGTTTGTCTGTGTTAGCATGTGGAACTGTGTGTGTGTACTAGCAAGTGGAACTGTGTGTGTGTGTGTGTGTGTGTGTGTGTATCAGCACGTTGAACTCTGTGTGTGTGTGTGTGTGTGTGTGTGTGTGTGTGTTAGCTCGTGGAACTCTGTGTGTATGTGTTTATGTGTGTGTTAGCACGTGGAACTGTGTGTATGTGTTATCACGTGGAATTCTGTTTGTGTGTGTTAGCATGTTGAATTTTGTGTGTGTGTTTCTGTGTGTGATAGCACGTGGAATTCTGTGTGTGTTAGCACGTGGAACTGTGTGTGTGTATTAGCACGAGGCACTCTGTGAGTGTGTATGGGTGTGTGTGTGTGTGTGTGTTAGCACGTGGAACTGTGTGTGTGTGTGTGTGTGTGTTAGCAGGTGGAACTGTGTGTGTGTGTGTTAGCACGTGGAACTCTGTGTGTGTCTTAGCACGTGAAACTCTGTGCGTGTGTCTGTGTTAGCACATGGAACTGTGTGTGTGTGTATAAGCAAGTGGAACTGACTGTGTGTCTGTGTGTGTGTGTGTGTGTGTGTGTGTGTGTGTGTGTATTAGCACGTGGAACTCTGTGTGTGTGTGTGTGTGTTAGCTTGTGGAACAGTGTGTGTGTGTGTTAGCACGTGGAACTCTGCATGTGGATGGGTGTGTTAGCACGTGAAATACTGTGTGTGTGTATGTGTGTGTTAGCACTTGGAACTGTGTGTGTGTATTAGCATGTGGAACTGTGTGTGTGTATTAGCAAGTGGAACTGTCTCTGTGTGTGTATTAGCACGAGGAACTCTGTGTATGTGCATGTGTGCTGTGTGTGTGTGTGTGGTGTGTCTTAGCACATGGAACTCTGTGTGTGTGTTAGCACTTGGAACTCTGTGTGTGTGTGTGTGTGTGTGTGTGTGTGTGTTAGCAGGTGGAAATCTTTGTATGTGTTTTAGCACGTGGAACTCTGTGTGTTTGTCTGTGTTAGCATGTGGAACTGTGTATGTGTGTATTAGCAAGTGGAACTGTCTCTGTGTGTGTGTATTAGCACGAGGAACTCTGTGTATGTGCATGTGTGTTGTGTGTGTGTGGTGTGTCTTAGACATGGAACTCTGTGTGTGTGTTAGCACTTGGAACTCTGTCTGTGTGTGTGTGTGTGTGTGTGTGTGTGTGTGTGTGTGTGTGTGTGTGTGTTTGTGTGTTAGCACGTGGAAATCTTTGTATGTGTTTTAGCACGTGGAACTCTGTGTGTTTGTCTGTGTTAGCATGTGGAACTGTGTATTTGTGTACTAGCAAGTGGAACTCTGTGTGTGTGTGTGTGTGTGTGTGTATTAGCACGTTGAACTCTGTGCGCGTGTGTGTGTGTGTTGGCACATGCAACTCTGTGTGTGTGTTAGCACATGGAACTGTGTGTGTTAGCACTTGGAACTCTGTGTGTGTCTGTGTGTTAGCACGTAGAACTCTTTGTTTGTGTGTTTTAGCACGTAGAACTGTGTGTGTGCCTTTGTGTGTTAGCACATGGAACTCTGTGTGTGTGTTAGGACGTGAATCTCTGTGTTTGTTAGCACATGGAACTCTGTGTGTGTGTGTGTGTGTGTGTGTGTTGGCACGTGCAACTCTGTGTGTGTGTGTTAGCACGTGGAACTGTGTGTGTGTTTTTGCAAGTGGAACTGTGTGTGTGTGTGTTAGCACGTGGAATACTGTGTGTGTTTGTGTGTGTTAGCACTTAGAACTGTGTGTGTGTTAGCACGTGGAATTCTGTGTGTGTGTGTGTGTGTTAGCACGTGGAATTCTGTGTGTGTGTGTGTGTGTTAGCATGTGGAATTCTGTGTGTGTTTCTGTGCATGTTTGCACGTGGAATTCAGTGTGTGTGTTTGTGTATGTGTGTGTGTGTTAGCACATGGAACTGTGTATGTATTAGCATGTGGAACTGTGTGTGTGTATTAGCAAGTGGAACTGACTCTGTGTGTGTGTATTAGCTCGAGGAACTCTGTGTGTGTATGTGTCTGTGTGTTTATGTTTGTGTCTTAGCACATGGAACTCTGTGTGTGTGTGTGTGTGTGTGTATCAGCATGTTGAACTCTGTGTGTGTGTGTGTGTGTGTGTATATCAGCACGTTGAACTCTGTGTGTGTGTGTGTTAGCATGTGGAACTGAGTGTGTGTGTGTGTGTGTTAGCACGTGGAACTGTGTGTGTCTTAGCACGTGAAACTCTGTGTGTGTGTTAGCACATGGAACTATGTCTGTGTGTGTGTTAGTACGTGGAATTCTGTGTGTGTTAGCATATGCAACTCTGTGTGCGTGTTAGCACGTGTATCTGTGTGTGTGTGTGTTAGCACGTGGAACTCTTTGTGTGTGTTGTTTGCACATGGAACTCTGTGTGTGTTTGTCTGTGTTAGCATGTGGAACTGTGTGTGTGTACTAGCAAGTGGAACTGTGTGTGTGTGTGTGTGTGTGTGTGTATCAGCACGTTGAACTCTGTGTGTGTGTGTGTGTGTGTGTGTGTGTGTGTGTGTTAGCTCGTGGAACTCTGTGTGTATGTGTTTATGTGTGTGTTAGCACGTGGAACTGTGTGTGTGTGTGTTATCACGTGGAATTCTGTTTGTGTGTGTTAGCATGTTGAATTTTGTGTGTGTGTTTCTGTGTGTGATAGCACGTGGAATTCTGTGTGTGTTAGCACGTGGAACTGTGTGTGTGTATTAGCACGAGGCACTCTGTGAGTGTGTATGGGTGTGTGTGTGTGTGTGTGTTAGCACGTGGAACTGTGTGTGTGTGTGTGTGTGTGTTAGCAGGTGGAACTGTGTGTGTGTGTGTTAGCACGTGGAACTCTGTGTGTGTCTTAGCACGTGAAACTCTGTGCGTGTGTCTGTGTTAGCACATGGAACTGTGTGTGTGTGTATAAGCAAGTGGAACTGACTGTGTGTGTGTGTGTGTGTGTGTGTGTGTGTGTGTGTGTGTGTGTGTGTGTGTGTGTATTAGCACGTGGAACTCTGCATGTGATGGGTGTGTTAGCACGTGAAATACTGTGTGTGTGTATGTGTGTGTTAGCACTTGGAACTGTGTGTGTGTATTAGCATGTGGAACTGTGTGTGTGTATTAGCAAGTGGAACTGTCTCTGTGTGTGTATTAGCACGAGGAACTCTGTGTATGTGCATGTGTGCTGTGTGTGTGTGTGTGGTGTGTCTTAGCACATGGAACTCTGTGTGTGTGTTAGCACTTGGAACTCTGTGTGTGTGTGTGTGTGTGTGTGTGTGTGTGTGTGTTAGCAGGTGGAAATCTTTGTATGTGTTTTAGCACGTGGAACTCTGTGTGTTTGTCTGTGTTAGCATGTGGAACTGTGTATGTGTGTATTAGCAAGTGGAACTGTCTCTGTGTGTGTGTATTAGCACGAGGAACTCTGTGTATGTGCATGTGTGTTGTGTGTGTGTGGTGTGTCTTAGACATGGAACTCTGTGTGTGTGTTAGCACTTGGAACTCTGTCTGTGTGTGTGTGTGTGTGTGTGTGTGTGTGTGTGTGTGTGTGTGTGTGTGTGTGTTTGTGTGTTAGCACGTGGAAATCTTTGTATGTGTTTTAGCACGTGGAACTCTGTGTGTTTGTCTGTGTTAGCATGTGGAACTGTGTATTTGTGTACTAGCAAGTGGAACTCTGTGTGTGTGTGTGTGTGTGTGTATTAGCACGTTGAACTCTGTGCGCGCGTGTGTGTGTGTTGGCACATGCAACTCTGTGTGTGTGTTAGCACATGGAACTGTGTGTGTTAGCACTTGGAACTCTGTGTGTGTCTGTGTGTTAGCACGTAGAACTCTTTGTTTGTGTGTTTTAGCATGTGGAAGTCTTTGTGTGTATTAGCACGTGAAACTCTGTGTATCTGTGTGTTAGCACGTGGAACTCTGTGTGTGTGTTAGCATGTGGAACTGTGTGTGTGGTTGCACGTGGAACTCTGTGTGTGTGTGATAGCACGTGGAACTGTGTGTGTGTTAGCACGTGGAAGTGTGTGTGTGTTAGCATGTGGAACTGTGTGTGTGTGCGTGTGTGTGTGTGTGTTAGCACGTGGAACTGTGTGTGTGTGTGTTAGCACGTGGAAATCTGTGTATGTGTTTTAGCACGTGAAACTCTGAATGTGTGTATGCTAACACGTGGATCTCTGTGTGTGTGTGTGTTGGCTCATGCAACTCTGTGTGTGTGTGTTAGCATGTGGACCTGTGTGTGTGGTTGCACGTGGAACTCTGTGTGTGTGATAGCACGTGGAACTGTGTGTGTGTTAGCACGTGGAAGTGTGTGTGTTAGCATGTGGAACTCTGTGTGTGTGTTAGCATGTGGAACTGTGTGTGTGTGCGTGTGTGTGTGTGTTAGCACGTGGAACTGTGTGTGTGTGTGTTAGCACGTGGAAATCTGTGTATGTGTTTTAGCACGTGAAACTCTGAATGTGTGTATGCTAACACGTGGATCTCTGTGTGTGTGTGTGTGTTGGCACATGCAACTCTGTGTGTGTGTGTTAGCAAGCGGACCTGTGTGTGTGTATTAGCAAGTGGAACTGTCTCTGTGTGTGTGTATTAGCACGAGGAACTCTGTGTGTGTATATGTGTGTGTGTGTTTATGTTTGTGTCTTATCACATGGAACTCTGTGTGTGTGTGTGTGTGTGTGTTTATGTTTGTGTCTCAGCACATGGAACTCTGTGTGTGTGTGTGTGTGTTAGCACGTGGAACTGTACATGTGTGTTAGCACGTACACTGTGTGTATGTCTGTGTATGTGTTAGCACATGGAACTGTGTATGTGTGTGTTAGCATGTGGAACTCTGCGTATGTGTGTGTTAGCACGTGGAACTGTGTATGTGTGTATTAGGTAGTGGAACTCTGTGTGTGTTTGTATTAGCACGTGGAACTGTGTGTGTCTTAGCACGTGAAACTCTGTGTGTGTGTTAGCACATGGAACTATGTCTGTGTGTGTGTTAGTACGTGGAATTCTGTGTGTGTTAGCATATGCAACTCTGTGTGCGTGTTAGCACGTGTATCTGTGTGTGTGTGTGTTAGCACGTGGAACTCTTTGTGTGTGTTGTTTGCACATGGAACTCTGTGTGTGTTTGTCTGTGTTAGCATGTGGAACTGTGTGTGTGTACTAGCAAGTGGAACTGTGTGTGTGTGTGTGTGTGTGTGTGTGTATCAGCACGTTGAACTCTGTGTGTGTGTGTGTGTGTGTGTGTGTGTGTGTTAGCTCGTGGAACTCTGTGTGTATGTGTTTATGTGTGTGTTAGCACGTGGAACTGTGTGTATGTGTTATCACGTGGAATTCTGTTTGTGTGTGTTAGCATGTTGAATTTTGTGTGTGTGTTTCTGTGTGTGATAGCACGTGGAATTCTGTGTGTGTTAGCACGTGGAACTGTGTGTGTGTATTAGCACGAGGCACTCTGTGAGTGTGTATGGGTGTGTGTGTGTGTGTGTGTTAGCACGTGGAACTGTGTGTGTGTGTGTGTGTGTGTTAGCAGGTGGAACTGTGTGTGTGTGTGTTAGCACGTGGAACTCTGTGTGTGTCTTAGCACGTGAAACTCTGTGCGTGTGTCTGTGTTAGCACATGGAACTGTGTGTGTGTGTATAAGCAAGTGGAACTGACTGTGTGTCTGTGTGTGTGTGTGTGTGTGTGTGTGTGTGTGTATTAGCACGTGGAACTCTGTGTGTGTGTGTGTGTGTTAGCTTGTGGAACAGTGTGTGTGTGTGTTAGCACGTGGAACTCTGCATGTGGATGGGTGTGTTAGCACGTGAAATACTGTGTGTGTGTATGTGTGTGTTAGCACTTGGAACTGTGTGTGTGTATTAGCATGTGGAACTGTGTGTGTGTATTAGCAAGTGGAACTGTCTCTGTGTGTGTATTAGCACGAGGAACTCTGTGTATGTGCATGTGTGCTGTGTGTGTGTGTGTGGTGTGTCTTAGCACATGGAACTCTGTGTGTGTGTTAGCACTTGGAACTCTGTGTGTGTGTGTGTGTGTGTGTGTGTGTGTGTTAGCAGGTGGAAATCTTTGTATGTGTTTTAGCACGTGGAACTCTGTGTGTTTGTCTGTGTTAGCATGTGGAACTGTGTATGTGTGTATTAGCAAGTGGAACTGTCTCTGTGTGTGTGTATTAGCACGAGGAACTCTGTGTATGTGCATGTGTGTTGTGTGTGTGTGGTGTGTCTTAGACATGGAACTCTGTGTGTGTGTTAGCACTTGGAACTCTGTCTGTGTGTGTGTGTGTGTGTGTGTGTGTGTGTGTGTGTGTGTGTGTGTTTGTGTGTTAGCACGTGGAAATCTTTGTATGTGTTTTAGCACGTGGAACTCTGTGTGTTTGTCTGTGTTAGCATGTGGAACTGTGTATTTGTGTACTAGCAAGTGGAACTCTGTGTGTGTGTGTGTGTGTGTGTGTATTAGCACGTTGAACTCTGTGCGCGCGTGTGTGTGTGTTGGCACATGCAACTCTGTGTGTGTGTTAGCACATGGAACTGTGTGTGTTAGCACTTGGAACTCTGTGTGTGTCTGTGTGTTAGCACGTAGAACTCTTTGTTTGTGTGTTTTAGCACGTAGAACTGTGTGTGTGCCTTTGTGTGTTAGCACATGGAACTCTGTGTGTGTGTTAGGACGTGAATCTCTGTGTTTGTTAGCACATGGAACTCTGTGTGTGTGTGTGTGTGTGTGTGTGTTGGCACGTGCAACTCTGTGTGTGTGTGTTAGCACGTGGAACTGTGTGTGTGTTTTTGCAAGTGGAACTGTGTGTGTGTGTGTTAGCACGTGGAATACTGTGTGTGTTTGTGTGTGTTAGCACTTAGAACTGTGTGTGTGTTAGCACGTGGAATTCTGTGTGTGTGTGTGTGTGTTAGCACGTGGAATTCTGTGTGTGTGTGTGTGTGTTAGCATGTGGAATTCTGTGTGTGTTTCTGTGCATGTTTGCACGTGGAATTCAGTGTGTGTGTTTGTGTATGTGTGTGTGTGTTAGCACATGGAACTGTGTATGTATTAGCATGTGGAACTGTGTGTGTGTATTAGCAAGTGGAACTGACTCTGTGTGTGTGTATTAGCTCGAGGAACTCTGTGTGTGTATGTGTCTGTGTGTTTATGTTTGTGTCTTAGCACATGGAACTCTGTGTGTGTGTGTGTGTGTGTGTATCAGCATGTTGAACTCTGTGTGTGTGTGTGTGTGTGTGTATATCAGCACGTTGAACTCTGTGTGTGTGTGTGTTAGCATGTGGAACTGAGTGTGTGTGTGTGTGTGTTAGCACGTGGAACTGTGTGTGTCTTAGCACGTGAAACTCTGTGTGTGTGTTAGCACATGGAACTATGTCTGTGTGTGTGTTAGTACGTGGAATTCTGTGTGTGTTAGCATATGCAACTCTGTGTGCGTGTTAGCACGTGTATCTGTGTGTGTGTGTGTTAGCACGTGGAACTCTTTGTGTGTGTTGTTTGCACATGGAACTCTGTGTGTGTTTGTCTGTGTTAGCATGTGGAACTGTGTGTGTGTACTAGCAAGTGGAACTGTGTGTGTGTGTGTGTGTGTGTGTGTATCAGCACGTTGAACTCTGTGTGTGTGTGTGTGTGTGTGTGTGTGTGTGTGTGTTAGCTCGTGGAACTCTGTGTGTATGTGTTTATGTGTGTGTTAGCACGTGGAACTGTGTGTGTGTGTTATCACGTGGAATTCTGTTTGTGTGTGTTAGCATGTTGAATTTTGTGTGTGTGTTTCTGTGTGTGATAGCACGTGGAATTCTGTGTGTGTTAGCACGTGGAACTGTGTGTGTGTATTAGCACGAGGCACTCTGTGAGTGTGTATGGGTGTGTGTGTGTGTGTGTGTTAGCACGTGGAACTGTGTGTGTGTGTGTGTGTGTGTTAGCAGGTGGAACTGTGTGTGTGTGTGTTAGCACGTGGAACTCTGTGTGTGTCTTAGCACGTGAAACTCTGTGCGTGTGTCTGTGTTAGCACATGGAACTGTGTGTGTGTGTATAAGCAAGTGGAACTGACTGTGTGTGTGTGTGTGTGTGTGTGTGTGTGTGTGTGTGTGTGTGTGTGTGTGTGTGTATTAGCACGTGGAACTCTGCATGTGATGGGTGTGTTAGCACGTGAAATACTGTGTGTGTGTATGTGTGTGTTAGCACTTGGAACTGTGTGTGTGTATTAGCATGTGGAACTGTGTGTGTGTATTAGCAAGTGGAACTGTCTCTGTGTGTGTATTAGCACGAGGAACTCTGTGTATGTGCATGTGTGCTGTGTGTGTGTGTGTGGTGTGTCTTAGCACATGGAACTCTGTGTGTGTGTTAGCACTTGGAACTCTGTGTGTGTGTGTGTGTGTGTGTGTGTGTGTGTTAGCAGGTGGAAATCTTTGTATGTGTTTTAGCACGTGGAACTCTGTGTGTTTGTCTGTGTTAGCATGTGGAACTGTGTATGTGTGTATTAGCAAGTGGAACTGTCTCTGTGTGTGTGTATTAGCACGAGGAACTCTGTGTATGTGCATGTGTGTTGTGTGTGTGTGGTGTGTCTTAGACATGGAACTCTGTGTGTGTGTTAGCACTTGGAACTCTGTCTGTGTGTGTGTGTGTGTGTGTGTGTGTGTGTGTGTGTGTGTGTGTGTGTGTTTGTGTGTTAGCACGTGGAAATCTTTGTATGTGTTTTAGCACGTGGAACTCTGTGTGTTTGTCTGTGTTAGCATGTGGAACTGTGTATTTGTGTACTAGCAAGTGGAACTCTGTGTGTGTGTGTGTGTGTGTGTATTAGCACGTTGAACTCTGTGCGCGCGTGTGTGTGTGTTGGCACATGCAACTCTGTGTGTGTGTTAGCACATGGAACTGTGTGTGTTAGCACTTGGAACTCTGTGTGTGTCTGTGTGTTAGCACGTAGAACTCTTTGTTTGTGTGTTTTAGCATGTGGAAGTCTTTGTGTGTATTAGCACGTGAAACTCTGTGTATCTGTGTGTTAGCACGTGGAACTCTGTGTGTGTGTTAGCATGTGGAACTGTGTGTGTGGTTGCACGTGGAACTCTGTGTGTGTGTGATAGCACGTGGAACTGTGTGTGTGTTAGCACGTGGAAGTGTGTGTGTGTTAGCATGTGGAACTGTGTGTGTGTGCGTGTGTGTGTGTGTGTTAGCACGTGGAACTGTGTGTGTGTGTGTTAGCACGTGGAAATCTGTGTATGTGTTTTAGCACGTGAAACTCTGAATGTGTGTATGCTAACACGTGGATCTCTGTGTGTGTGTGTGTTGGCTCATGCAACTCTGTGTGTGTGTGTTAGCATGTGGACCTGTGTGTGTGGTTGCACGTGGAACTCTGTGTGTGTGATAGCACGTGGAACTGTGTGTGTGTTAGCACGTGGAAGTGTGTGTGTTAGCATGTGGAACTCTGTGTGTGTGTTAGCATGTGGAACTGTGTGTGTGTGCGTGTGTGTGTGTGTTAGCACGTGGAACTGTGTGTGTGTGTGTTAGCACGTGGAAATCTGTGTATGTGTTTTAGCACGTGAAACTCTGAATGTGTGTATGCTAACACGTGGATCTCTGTGTGTGTGTGTGTGTTGGCACATGCAACTCTGTGTGTGTGTGTTAGCAAGCGGACCTGTGTGTGTGTATTAGCAAGTGGAACTGTCTCTGTGTGTGTGTATTAGCACGAGGAACTCTGTGTGTGTATATGTGTGTGTGTGTTTATGTTTGTGTCTTATCACATGGAACTCTGTGTGTGTGTGTGTGTGTGTGTTTATGTTTGTGTCTTAGCACATGGAACTCTGTGTGTGTGTGTGTGTGTTAGCACGTGGAACTGTACATGTGTGTTAGCACGTACACTGTGTGTATGTCTGTGTATGTGTTAGCACATGGAACTGTGTATGTGTGTGTTAGCATGTGGAACTCTGCGTATGTGTGTGTTAGCACGTGGAACTGTGTATGTGTGTATTAGGTAGTGGAACTCTGTGTGTGTTTGTATTAGCACGTGGAACTCTGTGTGTATGTTAGCACGTGGATCTGTGTGTGTGTGTTAGCACGTGGAAATCTGTGTATATGTTTTAGCACATGGAACTCTGTATGTGTGTATGTTAACACGTGGAACAGTGTGTGTGCGTGTGTGTGTTGGCACGTGCAACTCTGTGTGTGTGTGTTAGCACGTGGAACTGTGTGTGTGTTTTTGCAAGTGGAACTGTGTGTGTGTGTGTGTTAGCACGTGGAATACTGTGTGTGTTTGTGTGTGTTAGCACTTAGAACTGTGTGTGTGTTAGCACGTGGAATTCTGTGTGTGTGTGTGTGTTAGCAGGTGGAATTCTGTGTGTGTGTTTCTGTGCATGTTTGCACGTGGAATTCTGTGTGTGTGTTTGTGTATGTGTGTGTGTGTTAGCACATGGAACTGTGTATGTATTAGCATGTGGAACTGTGTGTGTATTAGCAAGTGGAACTGTCTCTGTGTGTGTGTATTAGCACGAGGAACTCTGTGTGTGTATATGTGTGTGTGTTTATGTTTGTGTCTTAGCACATGGAACTCTGTGTGTGTGTGTGTGTGTGTGTTAGCACGTGGAAATCTTTGTATGTGTTTTAGCACGTGGAACTCTGTGTGTTTGTCTGTGTTAGCATGTGGAACTGTGTATGTGTGTACTAGCAAGTGGAACTGTGTGTGTGTGTGTGTGTGTGTGTGTATTAGCACGTTGAACTCTGTGCGCGCGTGTGTGTTAGCATGTGGAACAATGTGTGTGTGTTAGCACGTGGAACTCTGTGTGTATATGTTAACACGTGGAACTGTGTGTGTGTGTGTGTGTGTTGGCACGTGCAACTCTGTGTGTGTGTGTTAGCACGTAGAACTGTGTGTGTGTCTTTGTGTGTTAGCACATGGAACTCTGTGTGTGTGTTAGGATGTGGATCTCTGTGTGTGTTAGCACATGGAACTGTGTGTGTGTGTGTGTGTGTGTGTGTATTAGCACGTGGAACTGTGTGTGTGTGTGTGTGTGTGTGTGTGTGTGTATGTGTGTTTGTGTTGGCACATGCAACTCTGTGTGCGTGTGTGTTAGCATGTGGAACAGTGTGTGTGTGTGTTAGCACGTGGAACTCTGTGTATGTTTGTTAGTATGTGGAACTCTGCATGTGTATGTGTGTGTTAGCACGTGGAATACTGTGTGTGTTTGTGTGTGTTAGCACTTGGAACTGTGTGTGTGTGTTAGCACGTGGAATTCTGTGTGTGTGTGTGTGTGTGTGTGTTAGCAGGTGGAAATCTTTGTATGTGTTTTAGCACGTGGAACTCTGTGTGTTTGTCTGTGTTAGCATGTGGAACTGTGTATGTGTGTATTAGCAAGTGGAACTGTCTGTGTGTGTGTGTATTAGCACGAGGAACAGTGTGTGTGTGTGTTAGCACGTGGAACTCTGTGTATGTTTGTTAGTACGTGGAACTCTGCATGTGTATGTGTGTGTTAGCACGTGGAATACTGTGTGTGTTTGTGTGTGTTAGCACTTGGAACTGTGTGTGTGTTAGCACGTGGAATTCTGTGTGTGTGTGTGTGTGTTAGCATGTGGAATTCTGTGTGTGTGTTTGTGTATGTGTGTGTGTGTTAGCACATGGAACTGTGTATGTATTAGCATGTGGAACTGTGTGTGTGTATTAGCAAGTGGAACTGTCTCTGTGTGTGTGTATTAGCACGAGGAACTCTGTGTGTGTATATGTGTGTGGGTTTATGTTTGTGTCTTAGCACATGGAACTCTGTGTGTGTGTGTGTGTGTGTGTGTGTGTGTGTGTGTGTGTGTGTGTGTGTGTTAGCACGTGGAAATCTTTGTATGTGTTTTAGCACGTGGAACTCTGTGTGTTTGTCTGTGTTAGCATGTGGAACTGTGTATGTGTGTACTAGCAAGTGGAACTCTGTGTGTGTGTGTGTGTGTGTGTGTGTGTGTGTGTGTGTGTATTAGCACGTTAAACTCTGTGCGCGCGTGTGTGTTAGCATGTGGAACAATGTGTGTGTGTTAGCACGTGGAACTGTGTATGTATTAGCATGTGGAACTGTGTGTGTGTATTAGCAAGTGGAACTGTCTCTGTGTGTGTGTATTAGCACGAGGAACTCTGTGTGTGTATATGTGTGTGTGTTTATGTTTGTGTCTTAGCACATGGAACTCTGTGTGTGTGTGTGTGTGTGTGTGTGTTAGCACGTGGAAATCTTTGTATGTGTTTTAGCACGTGGAACTCTGTGTGTTTGTCTGTGTTAGCATGTGGATTTGTGTATGTGTGTACTAGCAAGTGGAACTGTGTGTGTGTGTGTGTGTGTGTGTGTGTGTGTGTGTGTGTGTATTAGCACGTTGAACTCTGTGCGCGCGTGTGTGTTAGCATGTGGAACAATGTGTGTGTGTTAGCACGTGGAACTGTGTATGTATTAGCATGTGGAACTGTGTGTGTGTATTAGCAAGTGGAACTGTCTCTGTGTGTGTGTATTAGCACGAGGAACTCTGTGTGTGTATATGTGTGTGTGTTTATGTTTGTGTCTTAGCACATGGAACTCTGTGTGTGTGTGTGTGTGTGTGTGTTAGCACGTGGAAATCTTTGTATGTGTTTTAGCACGTGGAACTCTGTGTGTTTGTCTGTGTTAGCATGTGGATTTGTGTATGTGTGTACTAGCAAGTGGAACTGTGTGTGTGTGTGTGTGTGTGTGTGTGTGTGTATTAGCACGTTGAACTCTGTGCGCGCGTGTGTGTTAGCATGTGGAACAATGTGTGTGTGTTAGCACGTGGAACTCTGTGTGTATATGTTAACACATGGAACTGTGTGTGTGTGTGTGTGTGTTGGCACGTGCAACTCTGTGTGTGTGTGTTAGCACGTAGAACTGTGTGTGTGTCTTTGTGTGTTAGCACATGGAACTCTGTGTGTGTGTTAGGACGTGGATCTCTGTGTGTGTTAGCATGTGGAACTGTGTGTGTGTGCGTGTGTGTGTGTGTGTGTGTGTTAGCACGTGGAACTGTGTGTGTGTGTGTTAGCACGTGGAAATCTGTGTATGTGTTTTAGCACGTGAAACTCTGAATGTGTATATGCTAACACGTGGATCTCTGTGTGTGTGTGTGTGTGTGTATTAGCTCGTTGAACTCTGTGCGCGCGCGTGTGTGTGTTGGCACATGCAACTCTGTGTGTGTGTTAGCACGTGGAACTGTGTGTGTTAGCACTTGGAACTCTGTGTGTGTCTGTGTGTTAGCACGTAGAACTCTTTGTTTGTGTGTTTTAGCATGTGGAAGTCTTTGTGTGTATTAGCACGTGAAACTCTGAGTATATGTGTGTTAGCACGTGGAACTCTGTGTGTGTGTGTTAGCATGTGGAACTGTATGTGTGGTTGCACGTGGAACTCTGTGTGTGTGTGATAGCACGTGGAACTGTGTGTGTGTTAGCACGTGGAAATCTTTGTATGTGTTTTAGCACGTGGAACTCTGTGTGTTTGTCTGTGTTAGCATGTGGATTTGTGTATGTGTGTACTAGCAAGTGGAACTGTGTGTGTGTGTGTGTGTGTGTGTGTGTGTGTGTGTGTGTGTATTAGCACGTTGAACTCTGTGCGCGCGTGTGTGTTAGCATGTGGAACAATGTGTGTGTGTTAGCACGTGGAACTGTGTATGTATTAGCATGTGGAACTGTGTGTGTGTATTAGCAAGTGGAACTGTCTCTGTGTGTGTGTATTAGCACGAGGAATTCTGTGTGTGTATATGTGTGTGTGTTTATGTTTGTGTCTTAGCACATGGAACTCTGTGTGTGTGTGTGTGTGTGTGTGTTAGCACGTGGAAATCTTTGTATGTGTTTTAGCACGTGGAACTCTGTGTGTTTGTCTGTGTTAGCATGTGGATTTGTGTATGTGTGTACTAGCAAGTGGAACTGTGTGTGTGTGTGTGTGTGTGTGTGTGTGTGTATTAGCACGTTGAACTCTGTGCGCGCGTGTGTGTTAGCATGTGGAACAATGTGTGTGTGTTAGCACGTGGAACTCTGTGTGTATATGTTAACACATGGAACTGTGTGTGTGTGTGTGTGTGTTGGCACGTGCAACTCTGTGTGTGTGTGTTAGCACGTAGAACTGTGTGTGTGTCTTTGTGTGTTAGCACATGGAACTCTGTGTGTGTGTTAGGACGTGGATCTCTGTGTGTGTTAGCATGTGGAACTGTGTGTGTGTGCGTGTGTGTGTGTGTGTGTGTGTTAGCACGTGGAACTGTGTGTGTGTGTGTTAGCACGTGGAAATCTGTGTATGTGTTTTAGCACGTGAAACTCTGAATGTGTATATGCTAACACGTGGATCTCTGTGTGTGTGTGTGTGTGTGTATTAGCTCGTTGAACTCTGTGCGCGCGCGTGTGTGTGTTGGCACATGCAACTCTGTGTGTGTGTTAGCACGTGGAACTGTGTGTGTTAGCACTTGGAACTCTGTGTGTGTCTGTGTGTTAGCACGTAGAACTCTTTGTTTGTGTGTTTTAGCATGTGGAAGTCTTTGTGTGTATTAGCACGTGAAACTCTGAGTATATGTGTGTTAGCACGTGGAACTCTGTGTGTGTGTGTTAGCATGTGGAACTGTGTGTGTGGTTGCACGTGGAACTCTGTGTGTGTGTGATAGCACGTGGAACTGTGTGTGTGTTAGCACGTGGAAGTGTGTGTGTGTTAGCATGGGGAACTCCGTGTGTGTGTTAGCATGTGGAACTGTGTGTGTGTGCGTGTGTGTGTGTGTGTGTGTTAGCACGTGGAACTGTGTGTGTGTGTGTTAGCACGTGGAAATCTGTGTATGTGTTTTAGCACGTGAAACTCTGAATGTGTATATGCTAACACGTGGATCTCTGTGTGTGTGTGTGTGTGTGTGTTGGCACATGCAACTCTGTGTGTGTGTGTGTTAGCATGTGGACCTGTGTGTGTGTGTGTGTGTGTGTTAGCACGTGTATCTGTGTGTGTGTTAGCACGTAGAATTCCTTGTGTGTGTTGATGGCACAAGGAACTCTGTGTGTGTTTGTCTGTGTTAGCATGTGGAACTCTGTGTGTGTGTGTGTGTGTGTGTGTGTGTGTGTGTGTGTGTGTGTGTGTGTGTTAGCTTGTGTAACTCTGTGTGTGTGTGTGTTAGCATGTGGAACAGTGTGTGTGTGTGTTAGCACGTGGAACTCTGTGTATGTTTGTTAGTACGTGGAACTCTGCATGTGTATGTGTGTGTTAGCACGTGGAATACTGTGTGTGTTTGTGTGTGTTAGCACTTGGAACTGTGTGTGTGTTAGCACGTGGAATTCTGTGTGTGTGTGTGTGTGTTAGCATGTGGAATTCTGTGTGTGTGTTTGTGTATGTGTGTGTGTGTTAGCACATGGAACTGTGTATGTATTAGCATGTGGAACTGTGTGTGTGTATTAGCAAGTGGAACTGTCTCTGTGTGTGTGTATTAGCACGAGGAACTCTGTGTGTGTATATGTGTGTGGGTTTATGTTTGTGTCTTAGCACATGGAACTCTGTGTGTGTGTGTGTGTGTGTGTGTGTGTGTGTGTGTGTGTGTGTGTGTGTTAGCACGTGGAAATCTTTGTATGTGTTTTAGCACGTGGAACTCTGTGTGTTTGTCTGTGTTAGCATGTGGAACTGTGTATGTGTGTACTAGCAAGTGGAACTCTGTGTGTGTGTGTGTGTGTGTGTGTGTGTGTGTGTGTGTATTAGCACGTTAAACTCTGTGCGCGCGTGTGTGTTAGCATGTGGAACAATGTGTGTGTGTTAGCACGTGGAACTGTGTATGTATTAGCATGTGGAACTGTGTGTGTGTATTAGCAAGTGGAACTGTCTCTGTGTGTGTGTATTAGCACGAGGAACTCTGTGTGTGTATATGTGTGTGTGTTTATGTTTGTGTCTTAGCACATGGAACTCTGTGTGTGTGTGTGTGTGTGTGTGTGTGTGTTAGCACGTGGAAATCTTTGTATGTGTTTTAGCACGTGGAACTCTGTGTGTTTGTCTGTGTTAGCATGTGGATTTGTGTATGTGTGTACTAGCAAGTGGAACTGTGTGTGTGTGTGTGTGTGTGTGTGTGTGTGTGTGTGTGTGTATTAGCACGTTGAACTCTGTGCGCGCGTGTGTGTTAGCATGTGGAACAATGTGTGTGTGTTAGCACGTGGAACTGTGTATGTATTAGCATGTGGAACTGTGTGTGTGTATTAGCAAGTGGAACTGTCTCTGTGTGTGTGTATTAGCACGAGGAACTCTGTGTGTGTATATGTGTGTGTGTTTATGTTTGTGTCTTAGCACATGGAACTCTGTGTGTGTGTGTGTGTGTGTGTGTTAGCACGTGGAAATCTTTGTATGTGTTTTAGCACGTGGAACTCTGTGTGTTTGTCTGTGTTAGCATGTGGATTTGTGTATGTGTGTACTAGCAAGTGGAACTGTGTGTGTGTGTGTGTGTGTGTGTGTGTGTGTATTAGCACGTTGAACTCTGTGCGCGCGTGTGTGTTAGCATGTGGAACAATGTGTGTGTGTTAGCACGTGGAACTCTGTGTGTATATGTTAACACATGGAACTGTGTGTGTGTGTGTGTGTGTTGGCACGTGCAACTCTGTGTGTGTGTGTTAGCACGTAGAACTGTGTGTGTGTCTTTGTGTGTTAGCACATGGAACTCTGTGTGTGTGTTAGGACGTGGATCTCTGTGTGTGTTAGCATGTGGAACTGTGTGTGTGTGCGTGTGTGTGTGTGTGTGTGTGTTAGCACGTGGAACTGTGTGTGTGTGTGTTAGCACGTGGAAATCTGTGTATGTGTTTTAGCACGTGAAACTCTGAATGTGTATATGCTAACACGTGGATCTCTGTGTGTGTGTGTGTGTGTGTATTAGCTCGTTGAACTCTGTGCGCGCGCGTGTGTGTGTTGGCACATGCAACTCTGTGTGTGTGTTAGCACGTGGAACTGTGTGTGTTAGCACTTGGAACTCTGTGTGTGTCTGTGTGTTAGCACGTAGAACTCTTTGTTTGTGTGTTTTAGCATGTGGAAGTCTTTGTGTGTATTAGCACGTGAAACTCTGAGTATATGTGTGTTAGCACGTGGAACTCTGTGTGTGTGTGTTAGCATGTGGAACTGTATGTGTGGTTGCACGTGGAACTCTGTGTGTGTGTGATAGCACGTGGAACTGTGTGTGTGTTAGCACGTGGAAGTGTGTGTGTGTTAGCATGGGAAACTCCGTGTGTGTGTTAGCATGTGGAACTGTGTGTGTGTGCGTGTGTGTGTGTTAGCACGTGGAACTGTGCGTGTGTGTGTTAGCACGTGGAAATCTGTGTATGTGTTTTAGCACGTGAAACTCTGAATGTGTATATGCTAACACGTGGATCTGTGTGTGTGTGTGTGTGTGTGTGTTGGCACATGCAACTCTGTGTGTGTGTGTGTTAGCATGTGGACCTGTGTGTGTGTGTGTGTGTGTGTGTTAGCACGTGTATCTGTGTGTGTGTTAGCACGTAGAATTCCTTGTGTGTGTTGATGGCACAAGGAACTCTGTGTGTGTTTGTCTGTGTTAGCATGTGGAACTCTGTGTGTGTGTGTGTGTGTGTGTGTGTGTGTGTGTGTGTGTGTGTGTTAGCTTGTGTAACTGTGTGTGTGTGTGTGTGTGTTAGCATGTGGAACAGTGTGTGTGTGTGTTAGCACGTGGAACTCTGTGTATGTTTGTTAGTACGTGGAACTCTGCATGTGTATGTGTGTGTTAGCACGTGGAATACTGTGTGTGTTTGTGTGTGTTAGCACTTGGAACTGTGTGTGTGTTAGCACGTGGAATTCTGTGTGTGTGTGTGTGTGTGTTAGCATGTGGAATTCTGTGTGTGTGTTTCTGTGCATGTTTGCACGTGGAATTCTGTGTGTGTGTGTTTGTGTATGTGTGTGTGTGTTAGCACATGGAACTGTGTATGTATTAGCATGTGGAACTGTGTGTGTGTATTAGCAAGTGGAACTGTCTCTGTGTGTGTGTATTAGCACGAGGAACTCTGTGTGTGTATATGTGTGTGGGTTTATGTTTGTGTCTTAGCACATGGAACTCTGTGTGTGTGTGTGTGTGTGTGTGTGTGTGTGTGTGTGTTAGCACGTGGAAATCTTTGTATGTGTTTTAGCACGTGGAACTCTGTGTGTTTGTCTGTGTTAGCATGTGGAACTGTGTATGTGTGTACTAGCAAGTGGAACTCTGTGTGTGTGTGTGTGTGTGTGTGTGTGTGTGTGTGTGTGTGTGTGTGTGTGTGTGTGTGTATTAGCACGTTGAACAATGTGCGCGCGTGTGTGTTAGCATGTGGAACAATGTGTGTGTGTTAGCACGTGGAACTGTGTATGTATTAGCATGTGGAACTGTGTGTGTGTATTAGCAAGTGGAACTGTCTCTGTGTGTGTGTATTAGCACGAGGAACTCTGTGTGTGTATATGTGTGTGTGTTTATGTTTGTGTCTTAGCACATGGAACTCTGTGTGTGTGTGTGTGTGTGTGTTAGCACATGGAAATCTTTGTATGTGTTTTAGCACGTGGAACTCTGTGTGTTTGTCTGTGTTAGCATGTGGATTTGTGTATGTGTGTACTAGCAAGTGGAACTGTGTGTGTGTGTGTGTGTGTGTGTGTGTGTGTGTGTGTGTGTATTAGCACGTTGAACTCTGTGCGCGCGTGTGTGTTAGCATGTGGAACAATGTGTGTGTGTTAGCACGTGGAACTGTGTATGTATTAGCATGTGGAACTGTGTGTGTGTATTAGCAAGTGGAACTGTCTCTGTGTGTGTGTATTAGCACGAGGAACTCTGTGTGTGTATATGTGTGTGTGTTTATGTTTGTGTCTTAGCACATGGAACTCTGTGTGTGTGTGTGTGTGTGTGTGTTAGCACGTGGAAATCTTTGTATGTGTTTTAGCACGTGGAACTCTGTGTGTTTGTCTGTGTTAGCATGTGGATTTGTGTATGTGTGTACTAGCAAGTGGAACTGTGTGTGTGTGTGTGTGTGTGTGTGTGTGTGTATTAGCACGTTGAACTCTGTGCGCGCGTGTGTGTTAGCATGTGGAACAATGTGTGTGTGTTAGCACGTGGAACTCTGTGTGTATATGTTAACACATGGAACTGTGTGTGTGTGTGTGTGTTGGCACGTGCAACTCTGTGTGTGTGTGTTAGCACGTAGAACTGTGTGTGTGTCTTTGTGTGTTAGCACATGGAACTCTGTGTGTGTGTTAGGACGTGGATCTCTGTGTGTGTTAGCATGTGGAACTGTGTGTGTGTGCGTGTGTGTGTGTGTGTGTGTGTGTGTTAGCACGTGGAACTGTGTGTGTGTGTGTTAGCACGTGGAAATCTGTGTATGTGTTTTAGCACGTGAAACTCTGAATGTGTATATGCTAACACGTGGATCTGTGTGTGTGTGTGTGTGTGTGTGTATTAGCTCGTTGAACTCTGTGCGCGCGCGTGTGTGTGTTGGCACATGCAACTCTGTGTGTGTGTTAGCACGTGGAACTGTGTGTGTTAGCACTTGGAACTCTGTGTGTGTCTGTGTGTTAGCACGTAGAACTCTTTGTTTGTGTGTTTTAGCATGTGGAAGTCTTTGTGTGTATTAGCACGTGAAACTCTGAGTATATGTGTGTTAGCACGTGGAACTCTGTGTGTGTGTGTTAGCATGTGGAACTGTGTGTGTGGTTGCACGTGGAACTCTGTGTGTGTGTGATAGCACGTGGAACTGTGTGTGTGTTAGCACGTGGAAGTGTGTGTGTGTTAGCATGGGGAACTCCGTGTGTGTGTTAGCATGTGGAACTGTGTGTGTGTGCGTGTGTGTGTGTGTGTGTGTTAGCACGTGGAACTGTGTGTGTGTGTGTTAGCACGTGGAAATCTGTGTATGTGTTTTAGCACGTGAAACTCTGAATGTGTATATGCTAACACGTGGATCTCTGTGTGTGTGTGTGTGTGTGTGTTGGCACATGCAACTCTGTGTGTGTGTGTGTTAGCATGTGGACCTGTGTGTGTGTGTGCGTGTGTGTTAGCACGTGTATCTGTGTGTGTGTTAGCACGTAGAATTCCTTGTGTGTGTTGATGGCACAAGGAACTCTGTGTGTGTTTGTCTGTGTTAGCATGTGGAACTCTGTGTGTGTGTGTGTGTGTGTGTGTGTGTGTGTGTGTGTGTGTGTGTGTGTGTGTGTGTGTGTGTTAGCTTGTGTAACTCTGTGTGTGTGTGTGTGTTAGCATGTGGAACAGTGTGTGTGTGTGTTAGCACGTGGAACTCTGTGTATGTTTGTTAGAACGTGGAACTCTGCATGTGTATGTGTGTGTTAGCACGTGGAATACTGTGTGTGTTTGTGTGTGTTAGCACTTGGAACTGTGTGTGTGTTAGCACGTGGAATTCTGTGTGTGTGTGTGTGTGTGTTAGCATGTGGAATTCTGTGTGTGTGTTTCTGTGCATGTTTGCACGTGGAATTCTGTGTGTGTGTTTGTGTATGTGTGTGTGTGTTAGCACATGGAACTGTGTATGTATTAGCATGTGGAACTGTGTGTGTGTATTAGCAAGTGGAACTGTCTCTGTGTGTGTGTATTAGCACGAGGAACTCTGTGTGTGTATATGTGTGTGTGTGTTTATGTTTGTGTCTTAGCACATGGAACTCTGTGTGTGTGTGTGTGTGTGTGTGTGTGTCAGCACGTGGAAATCTTTGTATGTGTTTTAGCACGTGGAACTCTGTGTGTTTGTCTGTGTTAGCATGTGGACTTGTGTATGTGTGTACTAGCAAGTGGAACTGTGTGTGTGTGTGTGTGTGTGTGTGTGTGTGTGTGTGTGTGTGTGTGTGTGTGTGTGTGTATTAGCACGTTGAACTCTGTGCGCGCGTGTGTGTTAGCATGTGGAACAATGTGTGTGTGTTAGCACGTGGAACTCTGTGTGTATATGTTAACACGTGGAACTCTGTGTGTGTGTGTGTGTGTGTTGGCACGTGCAACTCTGTGTGTGTGTGTTAGCACGTAGAACTGTGTGTGTGTCTTTGTGTGTTAGCACATGGAACTCTGTGTGTGTGTTAGGACGTGGATCTCTGTGTGTGTTAGCATGTGGAACTGTGTGTGTGTGCGTGTGTGTGTGTGTGTGTGTGTGTTAGCACGTGGAACTGTGTGTGTGTGTTAGCACGTGGAAATCTGTGTATGTGTTTTAGCACGTGAAACTCTGAATGTGTATATGCTAACACGTGGATCTCTGTGTGTGTGTTTGTGTGTATTAGCTCGTTGAACTCTGTGCGCGCGTGTGTGTGTGTTGGCACATGCAACTCTGTGTGTGTGTTAGCACGTGGAACTGTGTGTGTTAGCACTTGGAACTCTGTGTGTGTCTGTGTGTTAGCACGTAGAACTCTTTGTTTGTGTGTTTTAGCATGTGGAAGTCTTTGTGTGTATTAGCACGTGAAACTCTGTGTATATGTGTGTTAGCACGTGGAACTCTGTGTGTGTGTGTTAGCATGTGGAACTGTGTGTGTGGTTGCACGTGGAACTCTGTGTGTGTGTGATAGCACGTGGAACTGTGTGTGTCTTAGCACGTGGAAGTGTGTGTGTGTTAGCATGTGGAACTCTGTGTGTGTGTTAGCATGTGGAACTGTGTGTGTGCGTGTGTGTGTGTGTTAGCACGTGGAACTGTGTGTGTGTGTGTGTGTGTGTGTTAGCATGTGGAACTGTGTGTGTGTATTAGCAAGTGGAACTGTCTCTGTGTGTGTGTATTAGCACGAGGAACTCTGTGTGTGTATATGTGTGTGTGTTTATGTTTGTGTCTTAGCACATGGAACTCTGTGTGTGTGTGTGTGTGTGTGTGTGTGTGTGTGTGTGTGTGTTAGCACGTGGAACTGTGTGTGTGTGCGTGTGTGTGTGTGTGTGTGTCAGCACGTGGAACTGTGTGTGTGTGTGTGTTAGCACGTGGAAATCTGTGTATGTGTTTTAGCACGTGAAACTCTGAATGTGTATATGCTAACACGTGGATCTCTGTGTGTGTGTGTGTGTGTGTGTGTGTTGGCACATGCAACTCTGTGTGTGTGTGTGTTAGCATGTGGACCTGTGTGTGTGTGTGTGTGTGTGTGTGTGTTAGCACGTGTATCTGTGTGTGTGTTAGCACGTAGAATTCCTTGTGTGTGTTGATGGCACAAGGAACTCTGTGTGTGTTTGTCTGTGTTAGCATGTGGAACTCTGTGTGTGTGTGTGTGTGTGTGTGTGTGTGTGTGTGTGTGTGTGTGTGTGTTAGCTTGTGTAACTCTGTGTGTGTGTGTGTGTGTTAGCATGTGGAACAGTGTGTGTGTGTGTTAGCACGTGGAACTCTGTGTATGTTTGTTAGTACGTGGAACTCTGCATGTGTATGTGTGTGTTAGCACGTGGAATACTGTGTGTGTTTGTGTGTGTTAGCACTTGGAACTGTGTGTGTGTTAGCACGTGGAAATCTGTGTATGTGTTTTAGCACGTGAAACTCTGAATGTGTATATGCTAACACGTGGATCTCTGTGTGTGTGTGTGTGTGTGTGTGTGTTGGCACATGCAACTCTGTGTGTGTGTGTGTTAGCATGTGGACCTGTGTGTGTGTGTGTGTTAGCACGTGTATCTGTGTGTGTGTTAGCATGTAGAATTCCTTGTGTGTGTTGATGGCACAAGGAACTCTGTGTGTGTTTGTCTGTGTTAGCATGTGGAACTCTGTGTGTGTGTGTGTGTGTGTGTGTGTGTGTGTGTGTGTGTGTGTGTGTGTGTGTGTGTGTGTGTGTGTTAGCTTGTGTAACTCTGTGTGTGTGTGTGTGTTAGCATGTGGAACAGTGTGTGTGTGTGTTAGCACGTGGAACTCTGTGTATGTTTGTTAGTACGTGGAACTCTGCATGTGTATGTGTGTGTTAGCACGTGGAATACTGTGTGTGTTTGTGTGTGTTAGCACTTGGAACTGTGTGTGTGTTAGCACGTGGAATTCTGTGTGTGTGTGTGTGTGTTAGCATGTGGAATTCTGTGTGTGTGTTTCTGTGCATGTTTGCACGTGGAATTCTGTGTGTGTGTGTTTGTGTATGTGTGTGTGTGTTAGCACATGGAACTGTGTATGTATTAGCATGTGGAACTGTGTGTGTGTATTAGCAAGTGGAACTGTCTGTGTGTGTGTGTATTAGCACGAGGAACTCTGTGTGTGTGTGTGTGTGTGTGTGTGTGTGTGTGTTAGCACGTGGAAATCTTTGTATGTGTTTTAGCACGTGGAACTCTGTGTGTTTGTCTGTGTTAGCATGTGGAACTGTGTATGTGTGTACTAGCAAGTGGAACTCTGTGTGTGTGTGTGTGTGTGTGTGTGTGTGTGTGTGTGTGTGTGTGTGTGTGTGTGTATTAGCACGTTGAACTCTGTGCGCGCGTGTGTGTTAGCATGTGGAACAATGTGTGTGTGTTAGCACGTGGAACTGTGTATGTATTAGCATGTGGAACTGTGTGTGTGTATTAGCAAGTGGAACTGTCTCTGTGTGTGTGTATTAGCACGAGGAACTCTGTGTGTGTATATGTGTGTGTGTTTATGTTTGTGTCTTAGCACATGGAACTCTGTGTGTGTGTGTGTGTGTGTGTGTTAGCACGTGGAAATCTTTGTATGTGTTTTAGCACGTGGAACTCTGTGTGTTTGTCTGTGTTAGCATGTGGATTTGTGTATGTGTGTACTAGCAAGTGGAACTGTGTGTGTGTGTGTGTGTATTAGCACGTTGAACTCTGTGCGCGCGTGTGTGTTAGCATGTGGAACAATGTGTGTGTGTTAGCACGTGGAACTGTGTATGTATTAGCATGTGGAACTGTGTGTGTGTATTAGCAAGTGGAACTGTCTCTGTGTGTGTGTATTAGCACGAGGAACTCTGTGTGTGTATATGTGTGTGTGTTTATGTTTGTGTCTTAGCACATGGAACTCTGTGTGTGTGTGTGTGTGTGTGTTAGCACGTGGAAATCTTTGTATGTGTTTTAGTACGTGGAACTCTGTGTGTTTGTCTGTGTTAGCATGTGGATTTGTGTATGTGTGTACTAGCAAGTGGAACTGTGTGTGTGTGTGTGTGTGTGTGTGTGTGTATTAGCACGTTGAACTCTGTGCGCGCGTGTGTGTTAGCATGTGGAACAATGTGTGTGTGTTAGCACGTGGAACTCTGTGTGTATATGTTAACACATGGAACTGTGTGTGTGTGTGTGTGTGTTGGCACGTGCAACTCTGTGTGTGTGTGTTAGCACGTAGAACTGTGTGTGTGTCTTTGTGTGTTAGCACATGGAACTCTGTGTGTGTGTTAGGACGTGGATCTCTGTGTGTGTTAGCATGTGGAACTGTGTGTGTGTGCGTGTGTGTGTGTGTGTGTGTGTTAGCACGTGGAAATCTTTGTATGTGTTTTAGCACGTGAAACTCTGAATGTGTGTATGCTAACACGTGGATCTCTGTGTGTGTGTGTGTGTGTGTGTATTAGCTCGTTGAACTCTGTGCGCGCGCGTGTGTGTGTTGGCACATGCAACTCTGTGTGTGTGTTAGCACGTGGAACTGTGTGTGTTAGCACTTGGAACTCTGTGTGTGTCTGTGTGTTAGCACGTAGAACTCTTTGTTTGTGTGTTTTAGCATGTGGAAGTCTTTGTGTGTATTAGCACGTGAAACTCTGAGTATATGTGTGTTAGCACGTGGAACTCTGTGTGTGTGTGTTAGCATGTGGAACTGTGTGTGTGGTTGCACGTGGAACTCTGTGTGTGTGTGATAGCACGTGGAACTGTGTGTGTGTTAGCACGTGGAAGTGTGTGTGTGTTAGCATGGGGAACTCCGTGTGTGTGTTAGCATGTGGAACTGTGTGTGTGTGCGTGTGTGTGTGTGTGTGTTAGCACGTGGAACTGTGTGTGTGTGTGTTAGCACGTGGAAATCTGTGTATGTGTTTTAGCACGTGAAACTCTGAATGTGTATATGCTAACACGTGGATCTCTGTGTGTGTGTGTGTGTGTGTGTTGGCACATGCAACTCTGTGTGTGTGTGTGTTAGCATGTGGACCTGTGTGTGTGTGTGCGTGTGTGTTAGCACGTGTATCTGTGTGTGTGTTAGCACGTAGAATTCCTTGTGTGTGTTGATGGCACAAGGAACTCTGTGTGTGTTTGTCTGTGTTAGCATGTGGAACTCTGTGTGTGTGTGTGTGTGTGTGTGTGTGTGTGTGTGTGTGTGTGTGTGTGTGTGTGTGTGTTAGCTTGTGTAACTCTGTGTGTGTGTGTGTGTTAGCATGTGGAACAGTGTGTGTGTGTGTTAGCACGTGGAACTCTGTGTATGTTTGTTAGAACGTGGAACTCTGCATGTGTATGTGTGTGTTAGCACGTGGAATACTGTGTGTGTTTGTGTGTGTTAGCACTTGGAACTGTGTGTGTGTTAGCACGTGGAACTGTGTGTGTTAGCACTTGGAACTCTGTGTGTGTCTGTGTGTTAGCACGTAGAACTCTTTGTTTGTGTGTTTTAGCATGTGGAAGTCTTTGTGTGTATTAGCACGTGAAACTCTGAGTATATGTGTGTTAGCACGTGGAACTCTGTGTGTGTGTGTTAGCATGTGGAACTGTGTGTGTGGTTGCACGTGGAACTCTGTGTGTGTGTGATAGCACGTGGAACTGTGTGTGTGTTAGCACGTGGAAGTGTGTGTGTGTTAGCATGGGGAACTCCGTGTGTGTGTTAGCATGTGGAACTGTGTGTGTGTGCGTGTGTGTGTGTGTGTGTGTTAGCACGTGGAACTGTGTGTGTGTGTGTTAGCACGTGGAAATCTGTGTATGTGTTTTAGCACGTGAAACTCTGAATGTGTATATGCTAACACGTGGATCTCTGTGTGTGTGTGTGTGTGTGTGTTGGCACATGCAACTCTGTGTGTGTGTGTGTTAGCATGTGGACCTGTGTGTGTGTGTGTGTGTGTGTTAGCACGTGTATCTGTGTGTGTGTTAGCACGTAGAATTCCTTGTGTGTGTTGATGGCACAAGGAACTCTGTGTGTGTTTGTCTGTGTTAGCATGTGGAACTCTGTGTGTGTGTGTGTGTGTGTGTGTGTGTGTGTGTGTGTGTGTGTGTGTGTGTGTGTGTGTTAGCTTGTGTAACTCTGTGTGTGTGTGTGTTAGCATGTGGAACAGTGTGTGTGTGTGTTAGCACGTGGAACTCTGTGTATGTTTGTTAGTACGTGGAACTCTGCATGTGTATGTGTGTGTTAGCACGTGGAATACTGTGTGTGTTTGTGTGTGTTAGCACTTGGAACTGTGTGTGTGTTAGCACGTGGAATTCTGTGTGTGTGTGTGTGTGTTAGCATGTGGAATTCTGTGTGTGTGTTTGTGTATGTGTGTGTGTGTTAGCACATGGAACTGTGTATGTATTAGCATGTGGAACTGTGTGTGTGTATTAGCAAGTGGAACTGTCTCTGTGTGTGTGTATTAGCACGAGGAACTCTGTGTGTGTATATGTGTGTGGGTTTATGTTTGTGTCTTAGCACATGGAACTCTGTGTGTGTGTGTGTGTGTGTGTGTGTGTGTGTGTGTGTGTGTGTTAGCACGTGGAAATCTTTGTATGTGTTTTAGCACGTGGAACTCTGTGTGTTTGTCTGTGTTAGCATGTGGAACTGTGTATGTGTGTACTAGCAAGTGGAACTCTGTGTGTGTGTGTGTGTGTGTGTGTGTGTGTGTGTGTGTGTGTGTGTGTGTGTGTGTGTGTGTATTAGCACGTTAAACTCTGTGCGCGCGTGTGTGTTAGCATGTGGAACAATGTGTGTGTGTTAGCACGTGGAACTGTGTATGTATTAGCATGTGGAACTGTGTGTGTGTGTGTTAGCACGTGGAACTGTCTCTGTGTGTGTGTATTAGCACGAGGAACTCTGTGTGTGTATATGTGTGTGTGTTTATGTTTGTGTCTTAGCACATGGAACTCTGTGTGTGTGTGTGTGTGTGTGTTAGCACGTGGAAATCTTTGTATGTGTTTTAGCACGTGGAACTCTGTGTGTTTGTCTGTGTTAGCATGTGGATTTGTGTATGTGTGTACTAGCAAGTGGAACTGTGTGTGTGTGTGTGTGTGTGTGTGTGTGTGTGTGTATTAGCACGTTGAACTCTGTGCGCGCGTGTGTGTTAGCATGTGGAACAATGTGTGTGTGTTAGCACGTGGAACTGTGTATGTATTAGCATGTGGAACTGTGTGTGTGTATTAGCAAGTGGAACTGTCTCTGTGTGTGTGTATTAGCACGAGGAACTCTGTGTGTGTATATGTGTGTGTGTTTATGTTTGTGTCTTAGCACATGGAACTCTGTGTGTGTGTGTGTGTGTGTGTGTGTTAGCACGTGGAAATCTTTGTATGTGTTTTAGCACGTGGAACTCTGTGTGTTTGTCTGTGTTAGCATGTGGATTTGTGTATGTGTGTACTAGCAAGTGGAACTGTGTGTGTGTGTGTGTGTGTGTGTGTGTGTGTGTATTAGCACGTTGAACTCTGTGCGCGCGTGTGTGTTAGCATGTGGAACAATGTGTGTGTGTTAGCACGTGGAACTCTGTGTGTATATGTTAACACATGGAACTGTGTGTGTGTGTGTGTGTGTTGGCACGTGCAACTCTGTGTGTGTGTGTTAGCACGTAGAACTGTGTGTGTGTCTTTGTGTGTTAGCACATGGAACTCTGTGTGTGTGTTAGGACGTGGATCTCTGTGTGTGTTAGCATGTGGAACTGTGTGTGTGTGCGTGTGTGTGTGTGTGTGTGTGTTAGCACGTGGAACTGTGTGTGTGTGTGTTAGCACGTGGAAATCTGTGTATGTGTTTTAGCACGTGAAACTCTGAATGTGTATATGCTAACACGTGGATCTGTGTGTGTGTGTGTGTGTGTGTATTAGCTCGTTGAACTCTGTGCGCGCGCGTGTGTGTGTTGGCACATGCAACTCTGTGTGTGTGTTAGCACGTGGAACTGTGTGTGTTAGCACTTGGAACTCTGTGTGTGTCTGTGTGTTAGCACGTAGAACTCTTTGTTTGTGTGTTTTAGCATGTGGAAGTCTTTGTGTGTATTAGCACGTGAAACTCTGAGTATATGTGTGTTAGCACGTGGAACTCTGTGTGTGTGTGTTAGCATGTGGAACTGTGTGTGTGGTTGCACGTGGAACTCTGTGTGTGTGTGATAGCACGTGGAACTGTGTGTGTGTTAGCACGTGGAAGTGTGTGTGTGTTAGCATGGGGAACTCCGTGTGTGTGTTAGCATGTGGAACTGTGTGTGTGTGCGTGTGTGTGTGTGTGTGTGTTAGCACGTGGAACTGTGTGTGTGTGTGTTAGCACGTGGAAATCTGTGTATGTGTTTTAGCACGTGAAACTCTGAATGTGTATATGCTAACACGTGGATCTCTGTGTGTGTGTGTGTGTGTGTGTTGGCACATGCAACTCTGTGTGTGTGTGTGTTAGCATGTGGACCTGTGTGTGTGTGTGCGTGTGTGTTAGCACGTGTATCTGTGTGTGTGTTAGCACGTAGAATTCCTTGTGTGTGTTGATGGCACAAGGAACTCTGTGTGTGTTTGTCTGTGTTAGCATGTGGAACTCTGTGTGTGTGTGTGTGTGTGTGTGTGTGTGTGTGTGTGTGTGTGTGTGTGTGTTAGCTTGTGTAACTCTGTGTGTGTGTGTGTGTTAGCATGTGGAACAGTGTGTGTGTGTGTTAGCACGTGGAACTCTGTGTATGTTTGTTAGTACGTGGAACTCTGCATGTGTATGTGTGTGTTAGCACGTGGAATACTGTGTGTGTTTGTGTGTGTTAGCACTTGGAACTGTGTGTGTGTTAGCACGTGGAATTCTGTGTGTGTGTGTGTGTGTGTTAGCACGTGGAAATCTTTGTATGTGTTTTAGCACGTGGAACTCTGTGTGTTTGTCTGTGTTAGCATGTGGACTTGTGTATGTGTGTACTAGCAAGTGGAACTGTGTGTGTGTGTGTGTGTGTGTGTGTGTGTGTGTGTGTGTGTGTGTGTGTGTGTGTGTGTGTGTATTAGCACGTTGAACTCTGTGCGCGCGTGTGTGTTAGCATGTGGAACAATGTGTGTGTGTTAGCACGTGGAACTCTGTGTGTATATGTTAACACGTGGAACTGTGTGTGTGTGTGTGTGTTGGCACGTGCAACTCTGTGTGTGTGTGTTAGCACGTAGAACTGTGTGTGTGTCTTTGTGTGTTAGCACATGGAACTCTGTGTGTGTGTTAGGACGTGGATCTCTGTGTGTGTTAGCATGTGGAACTGTGTGTGTGTGCGTGTGTGTGTGTGTGTGTGTGTGTTAGCACGTGGAACTGTGTGTGTGTGTTAGCACGTGGAAATCTGTGTATGTGTTTTAGCACGTGAAACTCTGAATGTGTATATGCTAACACGTGGATCTCTGTGTGTGTGTGTGTGTGTATTAGCTCGTTGAACTCTGTGCGCGCGTGTGTGTGTGTTGGCACATGCAACTCTGTGTGTGTGTTAGCACGTGGAACTGTGTGTGTTAGCACTTGGAACTCTGTGTGTGTCTGTGTGTTAGCACGTAGAACTCTTTGTTTGTGTGTTTTAGCATGTGGAAGTCTTTGTGTGTATTAGCACGTGAAACTCTGTGTATATGTGTGTTAGCACGTGGAACTCTGTGTGTGTGTGTTAGCATGTGGAACTGTGTGTGTGGTTGCACGTGGAACTCTGTGTGTGTGTGATAGCACGTGGAACTGTGTGTGTGTTAGCACGTGGAAGTGTGTGTGTGTTAGCATGGGGAACTCCGTGTGTGTGTTAGCATGTGGAACTGTGTGTGTGTGCGTGTGTGTGTGTGTGTGTGTTAGCACGTGGAACTGTGTGTGTGTGTGTTAGCACGTGGAAATCTGTGTATGTGTTTTAGCACGTGAAACTCTGAATGTGTATATGCTAACACGTGGATCTCTGTGTGTGTGTGTGTGTGTGTGTGTTGGCACATGCAACTCTGTGTGTGTGTGTGTTAGCATGTGGACCTGTGTGTGTGTGTGCGTGTGTGTTAGCACGTAGAATTCCTTGTGTGTGTTGATGGCACAAGGAACTCTGTGTGTGTTTGTCTGTGTTAGCATGTGGAACTCTGTGTGTGTGTGTGTGTGTGTGTGTGTGTGTGTGTGTGTGTGTGTGTGTGTGTGTTAGCTTGTGTAACTCTGTGTGTGTGTGTGTTAGCATGTGGAACAGTGTGTGTGTGTGTTAGCACGTGGAACTCTGTGTATGTTTGTTAGTACGTGGAACTCTGCATGTGTATGTGTGTGTTAGCACGTGGAATACTGTGTGTGTTTGTGTGTGTTAGCACTTGGAACTGTGTGTGTGTTAGCACGTGGAATTCTGTGTGTGTGTGTGTGTGTTAGCATGTGGAATTCTGTGTGTGTGTTTGTGTATGTGTGTGTGTGTTAGCACATGGAACTGTGTATGTATTAGCATGTGGAACTGTGTGTGTGTATTAGCAAGTGGAACTGTCTCTGTGTGTGTGTATTAGCACGAGGAACTCTGTGTGTGTATATGTGTGTGGGTTTATGTTTGTGTCTTAGCACATGGAACTCTGTGTGTGTGTGTGTGTGTGTGTGTGTGTGTGTGTGTTAGCACGTGGAAATCTTTGTATGTGTTTTAGCACGTGGAACTCTGTGTGTTTGTCTGTGTTAGCATGTGGAACTGTGTATGTGTGTACTAGCAAGTGGAACTCTGTGTGTGTGTGTGTGTGTGTGTGTGTGTGTGTGTGTGTGTGTGTGTGTGTGTATTAGCACGTTAAACTCTGTGCGCGCGTGTGTGTTAGCATGTGGAACAATGTGTGTGTGTTAGCACGTGGAACTGTGTATGTATTAGCATGTGGAACTGTGTGTGTGTGTGTTAGCACGTGGAACTGTCTCTGTGTGTGTGTATTAGCACGAGGAACTCTGTGTGTGTATATGTGTGTGTGTTTATGTTTGTGTCTTAGCACATGGAACTCTGTGTGTGTGTGTGTGTGTGTGTTAGCACGTGGAAATCTTTGTATGTGTTTTAGCACGTGGAACTCTGTGTGTTTGTCTGTGTTAGCATGTGGATTTGTGTATGTGTGTACTAGCAAGTGGAACTGTGTGTGTGTGTGTGTGTGTGTGTGTGTGTGTGTGTGTATTAGCATGTTGAACTCTGTGCGCGCGTGTGTGTTAGCATGTGGAACAATGTGTGTGTGTTAGCACGTGGAACTGTGTATGTATTAGCATGTGGAACTGTGTGTGTGTATTAGCAAGTGGAACTGTCTCTGTGTGTGTGTATTAGCACGAGGAACTCTGTGTGTGTATATGTGTGTGTGTTTATGTTTGTGTCTTAGCACATGGAACTCTGTGTGTGTGTGTGTGTGTGTGTGTTAGCACGTGGAAATCTTTGTATGTGTTTTAGCACGTGGAACTCTGTGTGTTTGTCTGTGTTAGCATGTGGATTTGTGTATGTGTGTACTAGCAAGTGGAACTGTGTGTGTGTGTGTGTGTGTGTGTGTGTGTGTGTATTAGCACGTTGAACTCTGTGCGCGCGTGTGTGTTAGCATGTGGAACAATGTGTGTGTGTTAGCACGTGGAACTCTGTGTGTATATGTTAACACATGGAACTGTGTGTGTGTGTGTGTGTGTTGGCACGTGCAACTCTGTGTGTGTGTGTTAGCACGTAGAACTGTGTGTGTGTCTTTGTGTGTTAGCACATGGAACTCTGTGTGTGTGTTAGGACGTGGATCTCTGTGTGTGTTAGCATGTGGAACTGTGTGTGTGTGCGTGTGTGTGTGTGTGTGTGTGTTAGCACGTGGAACTGTGTGTGTGTGTGTTAGCACGTGGAAATCTGTGTATGTGTTTTAGCACGTGAAACTCTGAATGTGTATATGCTAACACGTGGATCTCTGTGTGTGTGTGTGTGTGTGTATTAGCTCGTTGAACTCTGTGCGCGCGCGTGTGTGTGTTGGCACATGCAACTCTGTGTGTGTGTTAGCACGTGGAACTGTGTGTGTTAGCACTTGGAACTCTGTGTGTGTCTGTGTGTTAGCACGTAGAACTCTTTGTTTGTGTGTTTTAGCATGTGGAAGTCTTTGTGTGTATTAGCACGTGAAACTCTGAGTATATGTGTGTTAGCACGTGGAACTCTGTGTGTGTGTGTTAGCATGTGGAACTGTGTGTGTGTTAGCATGGGAAACTCCGTGTGTGTGTGATAGCATGTGGAACTGTGTGTGTGTGCATGTGTGTGTGTTAGCACGTGGAACTGTGCGTGTGTGTGTTAGCACGTGGAAATCTGTGTATGTGTTTTAGCACGTGAAACTCTGAATGTGTATATGCTAACACGTGGATCTCTGTGTGTGTGTGTGTGTGTGTGTTGGCACATGCAACTCTGTGTGTGTGTGTGTTAGCATGTGGACCTGTGTGTGTGTGTGTGTGTGTGTGTTAGCACGTGTATCTGTGTGTGTGTTAGCACGTAGAATTCCTTGTGTGTGTTGATGGCACAAGGAACTCTGTGTGTGTTTGTCTGTGTTAGCATGTGGAACTCTGTGTGTGTGTGTGTGTGTGTGTGTGTGTGTGTGTGTGTGTGTGTGTGTGTGTGTGTGTGTGTGTGTGTTAGCTTGTGTAACTCTGTGTGTGTGTGTGTGTTAGCATGTGGAACAGTGTGTGTGTGTGTTAGCACGTGGAACTCTGTGTATGTTTGTTAGTACGTGGAACTCTGCATGTGTATGTGTGTGTTAGCACGTGGAATACTGTGTGTGTTTGTGTGTGTTAGCACTTGGAACTGTGTGTGTGTTAGCACGTGGAATTCTGTGTGTGTGTGTGTGTGTGTTAGCATGTGGAATTCTGTGTGTGTGTTTCTGTGCATGTTTGCACGTGGAATTCTGTGTGTGTGTGTTTGTGTATGTGTGTGTGTTAGCACATGGAACTGTGTATGTATTAGCATGTGGAACTGTGTGTGTGTATTAGCAAGTGGAACTGTCTCTGTGTGTGTGTATTAGCACGAGGAACTCTGTGTGTGTATATGTGTGTGGGTTTATGTTTGTGTCTTAGCACATGGAACTCTGTGTGTGTGTGTGTGTGTGTGTGTGTGTGTGTGTGTTAGCACGTGGAAATCTTTGTATGTGTTTTAGCACGTGGAACTCTGTGTGTTTGTCTGTGTTAGCATGTGGAACTGTGTATGTGTGTACTAGCAAGTGGAACTCTGTGTGTGTGTGTGTGTGTGTGTGTGTGTGTGTGTGTGTGTGTGTGTGTATTAGCACGTTGAACTCTGTGCGCGCGTGTGTGTTAGCATGTGGAACAATGTGTGTGTGTTAGCACGTGGAACTGTGTATGTATTAGCATGTGGAACTGTGTGTGTGTATTAGCAAGTGGAACTGTCTCTGTGTGTGTGTATTAGCACGAGGAACTCTGTGTGTGTATATGTGTGTGTGTTTATGTTTGTGTCTTAGCACATGGAACTCTGTGTGTGTGTGTGTGTGTGTTAGCACGTGGAAATCTTTGTATGTGTTTTAGCACGTGGAACTCTGTGTGTTTGTCTGTGTTAGCATGTGGATTTGTGTATGTGTGTACTAGCAAGTGGAACTGTGTGTGTGTGTGTGTGTGTGTGTGTGTGTGTGTGTGTGTATTAGCACGTTGAACTCTGTGCGCGCGTGTGTGTTAGCATGTGGAACAATGTGTGTGTGTTAGCACGTGGAACTGTGTATGTATTAGCATGTGGAACTGTGTGTGTGTATTAGCAAGTGGAACTGTCTCTGTGTGTGTGTATTAGCACGAGGAACTCTGTGTGTGTATATGTGTGTGTGTTTATGTTTGTGTCTTAGCACATGGAACTCTGTGTGTGTGTGTGTGTGTGTGTGTTAGCACGTGGAAATCTTTGTATGTGTTTTAGCACGTGGAACTCTGTGTGTTTGTCTGTGTTAGCATGTGGATTTGTGTATGTGTGTACTAGCAAGTGGAACTGTGTGTGTGTGTGTGTGTGTGTGTGTGTGTGTATTAGCACGTTGAACTCTGTGCGCGCGTGTGTGTTAGCATGTGGAACAATGTGTGTGTGTTAGCACGTGGAACTCTGTGTGTATATGTTAACACATGGAACTGTGTGTGTGTGTGTGTGTGTTGGCACGTGCAACTCTGTGTGTGTGTGTTAGCACGTAGAACTGTGTGTGTGTCTTTGTGTGTTAGCACATGGAACTCTGTGTGTGTGTTAGGACGTGGATCTCTGTGTGTGTTAGCATGTGGAACTGTGTGTGTGTGCGTGTGTGTGTGTGTGTGTGTGTTAGCACGTGGAACTGTGTGTGTGTGTGTTAGCACGTGGAAATCTGTGTATGTGTTTTAGCACGTGAAACTCTGAATGTGTATATGCTAACACGTGGATCTCTGTGTGTGTGTGTGTGTGTGTATTAGCTCGTTGAACTCTGTGCGCGCGCGTGTGTGTGTTGGCACATGCAACTCTGTGTGTGTGTTAGCACGTGGAACTGTGTGTGTTAGCACTTGGAACTCTGTGTGTGTCTGTGTGTTAGCACGTAGAACTCTTTGTTTGTGTGTTTTAGCATGTGGAAGTCTTTGTGTGTATTAGCACGTGAAACTCTGAGTATATGTGTGTTAGCACGTGGAACTCTGTGTGTGTGTGTTAGCATGTGGAACTGTGTGTGTGGTTGCACGTGGAACTCTGTGTGTGTGTGATAGCACGTGGAACTGTGTGTGTGTTAGCACGTGGAAGTGTGTGTGTGTTAGCATGGGGAACTCCGTGTGTGTGTTAGCATGTGGAACTGTGTGTGTGTGCGTGTGTGTGTGTGTGTGTGTTAGCACGTGGAACTGTGTGTGTGTGTGTTAGCACGTGGAAATCTGTGTATGTGTTTTAGCACGTGAAACTCTGAATGTGTATATGCTAACACGTGGATCTCTGTGTGTGTGTGTGTGTGTGTGTTGGCACATGCAACTCTGTGTGTGTGTGTGTTAGCATGTGGACCTGTGTGTGTGTGTGCGTGTGTGTTAGCACGTGTATCTGTGTGTGTGTTAGCACGTAGAATTCCTTGTGTGTGTTGATGGCACAAGGAACTCTGTGTGTGTTTGTCTGTGTTAGCATGTGGAACTCTGTGTGTGTGTGTGTGTGTGTGTGTGTGTGTGTGTGTGTGTGTGTGTGTGTGTGTGTGTGTGTGTTAGCTTGTGTAACTCTGTGTGTGTGTGTGTGTTAGCATGTGGAACAGTGTGTGTGTGTGTTAGCACGTGGAACTCTGTGTATGTTTGTTAGTACGTGGAACTCTGCATGTGTATGTGTGTGTTAGCACGTGGAATACTGTGTGTGTTTGTGTGTGTTAGCACTTGGAACTGTGTGTGTGTTAGCACGTGGAATTCTGTGTGTGTGTGTGTGTGTGTTAGCACGTGGAAATCTTTGTATGTGTTTTAGCACGTGGAACTCTGTGTGTTTGTCTGTGTTAGCATGTGGACTTGTGTATGTGTGTACTAGCAAGTGGAACTGTGTGTGTGTGTGTGTGTGTGTGTGTGTGTGTGTGTGTGTGTGTGTGTGTGTGTGTGTGTATTAGCACGTTGAACTCTGTGCGTGCGTGTGTGTTAGCATGTGGAACAATGTGTGTGTGTTAGCACGTGGAACTCTGTGTGTATATGTTAACACGTGGAACTGTGTGTGTGTGTGTGTGTGTTGGCACGTGCAACTCTGTGTGTGTGTGTTAGCACGTAGAACTGTGTGTGTGTCTTTGTGTGTTAGCACATGGAACTCTGTGTGTGTGTTAGGACGTGGATCTCTGTGTGTGTTAGCATGTGGAACTGTGTGTGTGTGCGTGTGTGTGTGTGTGTGTGTGTGTTAGCACGTGGAACTGTGTGTGTGTGTTAGCACGTGGAAATCTGTGTATGTGTTTTAGCACGTGAAACTCTGAATGTGTATATGCTAACACGTGGATCTCTGTGTGTGTGTGTGTGTGTATTAGCTCGTTGAACTCTGTGCGCGCGTGTGTGTGTGTTGGCACATGCAACTCTGTGTGTGTGTTAGCACGTGGAACTGTGTGTGTTAGCACTTGGAACTCTGTGTGTGTCTGTGTGTTAGCACGTAGAACTCTTTGTTTGTGTGTTTTAGCATGTGGAAGTCTTTGTGTGTATTAGCACGTGAAACTCTGTGTATATGTGTGTTAGCACGTGGAACTCTGTGTGTGTGTGTTAGCATGTGGAACTGTGTGTGTGGTTGCACGTGGAACTCTGTGTGTGTGTGATAGCACGTGGAACTGTGTGTGTGTTAGCACGTGGAAGTGTGTGTGTGTTAGCATGGGGAACTCCGTGTGTGTGTTAGCATGTGGAACTGTGTGTGTGTGCGTGTGTGTGTGTGTGTGTGTTAGCACGTGGAACTGTGTGTGTGTGTGTTAGCACGTGGAAATCTGTGTATGTGTTTTAGCACGTGAAACTCTGAATGTGTATATGCTAACACGTGGATCTCTGTGTGTGTGTGTGTGTGTGTGTGTTGGCACATGCAACTCTGTGTGTGTGTGTGTTAGCATGTGGACCTGTGTGTGTGTGTGCGTGTGTGTTAGCACGTAGAATTCCTTGTGTGTGTTGATGGCACAAGGAACTCTGTGTGTGTTTGTCTGTGTTAGCATGTGGAACTCTGTGTGTGTGTGTGTGTGTGTGTGTGTGTGTGTGTGTGTGTGTGTGTGTGTGTGTTAGCTTGTGTAACTCTGTGTGTGTGTGTGTTAGCATGTGGAACAGTGTGTGTGTGTGTTAGCACGTGGAACTCTGTGTATGTTTGTTAGTACGTGGAACTCTGCATGTGTATGTGTGTGTTAGCACGTGGAATACTGTGTGTGTTTGTGTGTGTTAGCACTTGGAACTGTGTGTGTGTTAGCACGTGGAATTCTGTGTGTGTGTGTGTGTGTTAGCATGTGGAATTCTGTGTGTGTGTTTGTGTATGTGTGTGTGTGTTAGCACATGGAACTGTGTATGTATTAGCATGTGGAACTGTGTGTGTGTATTAGCAAGTGGAACTGTCTCTGTGTGTGTGTATTAGCACGAGGAACTCTGTGTGTGTATATGTGTGTGGGTTTATGTTTGTGTCTTAGCACATGGAACTCTGTGTGTGTGTGTGTGTGTGTGTGTGTGTGTGTGTTAGCACGTGGAAATCTTTGTATGTGTTTTAGCACGTGGAACTCTGTGTGTTTGTCTGTGTTAGCATGTGGAACTGTGTATGTGTGTACTAGCAAGTGGAACTCTGTGTGTGTGTGTGTGTGTGTGTGTGTGTGTGTGTGTGTGTGTGTGTGTGTGTGTGTGTGTATTAGCACGTTAAACTCTGTGCGCGCGTGTGTGTTAGCATGTGGAACAATGTGTGTGTGTTAGCACGTGGAACTGTGTATGTATTCGCATGTGGAACTGTGTGTGTGTGTGTTAGCACGTGGAACTGTCTCTGTGTGTGTGTATTAGCACGAGGAACTCTGTGTGTGTATATGTGTGTGTGTTTATGTTTGTGTCTTAGCACATGGAACTCTGTGTGTGTGTGTGTGTGTGTGTTAGCACGTGGAAATCTTTGTATGTGTTTTAGCACGTGGAACTCTGTGTGTTTGTCTGTGTTAGCATGTGGATTTGTGTATGTGTGTACTAGCAAGTGGAACTGTGTGTGTGTGTGTGTGTGTGTGTGTGTGTGTGTATTAGCACGTTGAACTCTGTGCGCGCGTGTGTGTTAGCATGTGGAACAATGTGTGTGTGTTAGCACGTGGAACTGTGTATGTATTAGCATGTGGAACTGTGTGTGTGTATTAGCAAGTGGAACTGTCTCTGTGTGTGTGTATTAGCACGAGGAACTCTGTGTGTGTATATGTGTGTGTGTTTATGTTTGTGTCTTAGCACATGGAACTCTGTGTGTGTGTGTGTGTGTGTGTGTTAGCACGTGGAAATCTTTGTATGTGTTTTAGCACGTGGAACTCTGTGTGTTTGTCTGTGTTAGCATGTGGATTTGTGTATGTGTGTACTAGCAAGTGGAACTGTGTGTGTGTGTGTGTGTGTGTGTGTGTGTGTGTATTAGCACGTTGAACTCTGTGCGCGCGTGTGTGTTAGCATGTGGAACAATGTGTGTGTGTTAGCACGTGGAACTCTGTGTGTATATGTTAACACATGGAACTGTGTGTGTGTGTGTGTGTGTTGGCACGTGCAACTCTGTGTGTGTGTGTTAGCACGTAGAACTGTGTGTGTGTCTTTGTGTGTTAGCACATGGAACTCTGTGTGTGTGTTAGGACGTGGATCTCTGTGTGTGTTAGCATGTGGAACTGTGTGTGTGTGCGTGTGTGTGTGTGTGTGTGTGTTAGCACGTGGAACTGTGTGTGTGTGTGTTAGCACGTGGAAATCTGTGTATGTGTTTTAGCACGTGAAACTCTGAATGTGTATATGCTAACACGTGGATCTCTGTGTGTGTGTGTGTGTGTATTAGCTCGTTGAACTCTGTGCGCGCGCGTGTGTGTGTTGGCACATGCAACTCTGTGTGTGTGTTAGCACGTGGAACTGTGTGTGTTAGCACTTGGAACTCTGTGTGTGTCTGTGTGTTAGCACGTAGAACTCTTTGTTTGTGTGTTTTAGCATGTGGAAGTCTTTGTGTGTATTAGCACGTGAAACTCTGAGTATATGTGTGTTAGCACGTGGAACTCTGTGTGTGTGTGTTAGCATGTGGAACTGTGTGTGTGTTAGCATGGGAAACTCCGTGTGTGTGTGATAGCATGTGGAACTGTGTGTGTGTGCGTGTGTGTGTGTTAGCACGTGGAACTGTGCGTGTGTGTGTTAGCACGTGGAAATCTGTGTATGTGTTTTAGCACGTGAAACTCTGAATGTGTATATGCTAACACGTGGATCTCTGTGTGTGTGTGTGTGTGTGTGTTGGCACATGCAACTCTGTGTGTGTGTGTGTTAGCATGTGGACCTGTGTGTGTGTGTGTGTGTGTGTGTGTTAGCACGTGTATCTGTGTGTGTGTTAGCACGTAGAATTCCTTGTGTGTGTTGATGGCACAAGGAACTCTGTGTGTGTTTGTCTGTGTTAGCATGTGGAACTCTGTGTGTGTGTGTGTGTGTGTGTGTGTGTGTGTGTGTGTGTGTGTGTGTGTGTGTGTGTGTGTGTTAGCTTGTGTAACTCTGTGTGTGTGTGTGTGTTAGCATGTGGAACAGTGTGTGTGTGTGTTAGCACGTGGAACTCTGTGTATGTTTGTTAGTACGTGGAACTCTGCATGTGTATGTGTGTGTTAGCACGTGGAATACTGTGTGTGTTTGTGTGTGTTAGCACTTGGAACTGTGTGTGTGTTAGCACGTGGAATTCTGTGTGTGTGTGTGTGTGTGTTAGCATGTGGAATTCTGTGTGTGTGTTTCTGTGCATGTTTGCACGTGGAATTCTGTGTGTGTGTGTTTGTGTATGTGTGTGTGTGTTAGCACATGGAACTGTGTATGTATTAGCATGTGGAACTGTGTGTGTGTATTAGCAAGTGGAACTGTCTCTGTGTGTGTGTATTAGCACGAGGAACTCTGTGTGTGTATATGTGTGTGGGTTTATGTTTGTGTCTTAGCACATGGAACTCTGTGTGTGTGTGTGTGTGTGTGTGTGTGTGTGTGTGTTAGCACGTGGAAATCTTTGTATGTGTTTTAGCACGTGGAACTCTGTGTGTTTGTCTGTGTTAGCATGTGGAACTGTGTATGTGTGTACTAGCAAGTGGAACTCTGTGTGTGTGTGTGTGTGTGTGTGTGTGTGTGTGTGTGTGTGTGTATTAGCACGTTGAACTCTGTGCGCGCGTGTGTGTTAGCATGTGGAACAATGTGTGTGTGTTAGCACGTGGAACTGTGTATGTATTAGCATGTGGAACTGTGTGTGTGTATTAGCAAGTGGAACTGTCTCTGTGTGTGTGTATTAGCACGAGGAACTCTGTGTGTGTATATGTGTGTGTGTTTATGTTTGTGTCTTAGCACATGGAACTCTGTGTGTGTGTGTGTGTGTGTGTTAGCACGTGGAAATCTTTGTATGTGTTTTAGCACGTGGAACTCTGTGTGTTTGTCTGTGTTAGCATGTGGATTTGTGTATGTGTGTACTAGCAAGTGGAACTGTGTGTGTGTGTGTGTGTGTGTGTGTGTGTGTGTGTGTATTAGCACGTTGAACTCTGTGCGCGCGTGTGTGTTAGCATGTGGAACAATGTGTGTGTGTTAGCACGTGGAACTGTGTATGTATTAGCATGTGGAACTGTGTGTGTGTATTAGCAAGTGGAACTGTCTCTGTGTGTGTGTATTAGCACGAGGAACTCTGTGTGTGTATATGTGTGTGTGTTTATGTTTGTGTCTTAGCACATGGAACTCTGTGTGTGTGTGTGTGTGTGTGTGTTAGCACGTGGAAATCTTTGTATGTGTTTTAGCACGTGGAACTCTGTGTGTTTGTCTGTGTTAGCATGTGGATTTGTGTATGTGTGTACTAGCAAGTGGAACTGTGTGTGTGTGTGTGTGTGTGTGTGTGTGTGTATTAGCACGTTGAACTCTGTGCGCGCGTGTGTGTTAGCATGTGGAACAATGTGTGTGTGTTAGCACGTGGAACTCTGTGTGTATATGTTAACACATGGAACTGTGTGTGTGTGTGTGTGTGTTGGCACGTGCAACTCTGTGTGTGTGTGTTAGCACGTAGAACTGTGTGTGTGTCTTTGTGTGTTAGCACATGGAACTCTGTGTGTGTGTTAGGACGTGGATCTCTGTGTGTGTTAGCATGTGGAACTGTGTGTGTGTGCGTGTGTGTGTGTGTGTGTGTGTTAGCACGTGGAACTGTGTGTGTGTGTGTTAGCACGTGGAAATCTGTGTATGTGTTTTAGCACGTGAAACTCTGAATGTGTATATGCTAACACGTGGATCTCTGTGTGTGTGTGTGTGTGTGTATTAGCTCGTTGAACTCTGTGCGCGCGCGTGTGTGTGTTGGCACATGCAACTCTGTGTGTGTGTTAGCACGTGGAACTGTGTGTGTTAGCACTTGGAACTCTGTGTGTGTCTGTGTGTTAGCACGTAGAACTCTTTGTTTGTGTGTTTTAGCATGTGGAAGTCTTTGTGTGTATTAGCACGTGAAACTCTGAGTATATGTGTGTTAGCACGTGGAACTCTGTGTGTGTGTGTTAGCATGTGGAACTGTGTGTGTGGTTGCACGTGGAACTCTGTGTGTGTGTGATAGCACGTGGAACTGTGTGTGTGTTAGCACGTGGAAGTGTGTGTGTGTTAGCATGGGGAACTCCGTGTGTGTGTTAGCATGTGGAACTGTGTGTGTGTGTGCGTGTGTGTGTGTGTGTGTGTTAGCACGTGGAACTGTGTGTGTGTGTGTTAGCACGTGGAAATCTGTGTATGTGTTTTAGCACGTGAAACTCTGAATGTGTATATGCTAACACGTGGATCTCTGTGTGTGTGTGTGTGTGTGTGTTGGCACATGCAACTCTGTGTGTGTGTGTGTTAGCATGTGGACCTGTGTGTGTGTGTGCGTGTGTGTTAGCACGTGTATCTGTGTGTGTGTTAGCACGTAGAATTCCTTGTGTGTGTTGATGGCACAAGGAACTCTGTGTGTGTTTGTCTGTGTTAGCATGTGGAACTCTGTGTGTGTGTGTGTGTGTGTGTGTGTGTGTGTGTGTGTGTGTGTGTGTGTTAGCTTGTGTAACTCTGTGTGTGTGTGTGTGTTAGCATGTGGAACAGTGTGTGTGTGTGTTAGCACGTGGAACTCTGTGTATGTTTGTTAGTACGTGGAACTCTGCATGTGTATGTGTGTGTTAGCACGTGGAATACTGTGTGTGTTTGTGTGTGTTAGCACTTGGAACTGTGTGTGTGTTAGCACGTGGAATTCTGTGTGTGTGTGTGTGTGTGTTAGCACGTGGAAATCTTTGTATGTGTTTTAGCACGTGGAACTCTGTGTGTTTGTCTGTGTTAGCATGTGGACTTGTGTATGTGTGTACTAGCAAGTGGAACTGTGTGTGTGTGTGTGTGTGTGTGTGTGTGTGTGTGTGTGTGTGTGTGTATTAGCACGTTGAACTCTGTGCGCGCGTGTGTGTTAGCATGTGGAACAATGTGTGTGTGTTAGCACGTGGAACTCTGTGTGTATATGTTAACACGTGGAACTGTGTGTGTGTGTGTGTGTGTTGGCACGTGCAACTCTGTGTGTGTGTGTTAGCACGTAGAACTGTGTGTGTGTCTTTGTGTGTTAGCACATGGAACTCTGTGTGTGTGTTAGGACGTGGATCTCTGTGTGTGTTAGCATGTGGAACTGTGTGTGTGTGCGTGTGTGTGTGTGTGTGTGTGTGTTAGCACGTGGAACTGTGTGTGTGTGTTAGCACGTGGAAATCTGTGTATGTGTTTTAGCACGTGAAACTCTGAATGTGTATATGCTAACACGTGGATCTCTGTGTGTGTGTGTGTGTGTATTAGCTCGTTGAACTCTGTGCGCGCGTGTGTGTGTGTTGGCACATGCAACTCTGTGTGTGTGTTAGCACGTGGAACTGTGTGTGTTAGCACTTGGAACTCTGTGTGTGTCTGTGTGTTAGCACGTAGAACTCTTTGTTTGTGTGTTTTAGCATGTGGAAGTCTTTGTGTGTATTAGCACGTGAAACTCTGTGTATATGTGTGTTAGCACGTGGAACTCTGTGTGTGTGTGTTAGCATGTGGAACTGTGTGTGTGGTTGCACGTGGAACTCTGTGTGTGTGTGTTAGCATGTGGAACTGTGTGTGTGGTTGCACGTGGAACTCTGTGTGTGTGTGATAGCACGTGGAACTGTGTGTGTGTTAGCACGTGGAAGTGTGTGTGTGTTAGCATGGGGAACTCCGTGTGTGTGTTAGCATGTGGAACTGTGTGTGTGTGCGTGTGTGTGTGTGTGTGTGTTAGCACGTGGAACTGTGTGTGTGTGTGTTAGCACGTGGAAATCTGTGTATGTGTTTTAGCACGTGAAACTCTGAATGTGTATATGCTAACACGTGGATCTCTGTGTGTGTGTGTGTGTGTGTGTTGGCACATGCAACTCTGTGTGTGTGTGTGTTAGCATGTGGACCTGTGTGTGTGTGTGCGTGTGTGTTAGCACGTAGAATTCCTTGTGTGTGTTGATGGCACAAGGAACTCTGTGTGTGTTTGTCTGTGTTAGCATGTGGAACTCTGTGTGTGTGTGTGTGTGTGTGTGTGTGTGTGTGTGTGTGTGTGTGTGTGTGTTAGCTTGTGTAACTCTGTGTGTGTGTGTGTTAGCATGTGGAACAGTGTGTGTGTGTGTTAGCACGTGGAACTCTGTGTATGTTTGTTAGTACGTGGAACTCTGCATGTGTATGTGTGTGTTAGCACGTGGAATACTGTGTGTGTTTGTGTGTGTTAGCACTTGGAACTGTGTGTGTGTTAGCACGTGGAATTCTGTGTGTGTGTGTGTGTGTTAGCATGTGGAATTCTGTGTGTGTGTTTGTGTATGTGTGTGTGTGTTAGCACATGGAACTGTGTATGTATTAGCATGTGGAACTGTGTGTGTGTATTAGCAAGTGGAACTGTCTCTGTGTGTGTGTATTAGCACGAGGAACTCTGTGTGTGTATATGTGTGTGGGTTTATGTTTGTGTCTTAGCACATGGAACTCTGTGTGTGTGTGTGTGTGTGTGTGTGTGTGTGTGTTAGCACGTGGAAATCTTTGTATGTGTTTTAGCACGTGGAACTCTGTGTGTTTGTCTGTGTTAGCATGTGGAACTGTGTATGTGTGTACTAGCAAGTGGAACTCTGTGTGTGTGTGTGTGTGTGTGTGTGTGTGTGTGTGTGTGTGTGTGTGTGTGTGTGTGTGTGTGTATTAGCACGTTAAACTCTGTGCGCGCGTGTGTGTTAGCATGTGGAACAATGTGTGTGTGTTAGCACGTGGAACTGTGTATGTATTAGCATGTGGAACTGTGTGTGTGTGTGTTAGCACGTGGAACTGTCTCTGTGTGTGTGTATTAGCACGAGGAACTCTGTGTGTGTATATGTGTGTGTGTTTATGTTTGTGTCTTAGCACATGGAACTCTGTGTGTGTGTGTGTGTGTGTGTGTTAGCACGTGGAAATCTTTGTATGTGTTTTAGCACGTGGAACTCTGTGTGTTTGTCTGTGTTAGCATGTGGATTTGTGTATGTGTGTACTAGCAAGTGGAACTGTGTGTGTGTGTGTGTGTGTGTGTGTGTGTGTGTGTGTATTAGCACGTTGAACTCTGTGCGCGCGTGTGTGTTAGCATGTGGAACAATGTGTGTGTGTTAGCACGTGGAACTGTGTATGTATTAGCATGTGGAACTGTGTGTGTGTATTAGCAAGTGGAACTGTCTCTGTGTGTGTGTATTAGCACGAGGAACTCTGTGTGTGTATATGTGTGTGTGTTTATGTTTGTGTCTTAGCACATGGAACTCTGTGTGTGTGTGTGTGTGTGTGTGTTAGCACGTGGAAATCTTTGTATGTGTTTTAGCACGTGGAACTCTGTGTGTTTGTCTGTGTTAGCATGTGGATTTGTGTATGTGTGTACTAGCAAGTGGAACTGTGTGTGTGTGTGTGTGTGTGTGTGTGTGTGTGTATTAGCACGTTGAACTCTGTGCGCGCGTGTGTGTTAGCATGTGGAACAATGTGTGTGTGTTAGCACGTGGAACTCTGTGTGTATATGTTAACACATGGAACTGTGTGTGTGTGTGTGTGTGTTGGCACGTGCAACTCTGTGTGTGTGTGTTAGCACGTAGAACTGTGTGTGTGTCTTTGTGTGTTAGCACATGGAACTCTGTGTGTGTGTTAGGACGTGGATCTCTGTGTGTGTTAGCATGTGGAACTGTGTGTGTGTGCGTGTGTGTGTGTGTGTGTGTGTTAGCACGTGGAACTGTGTGTGTGTGTGTTAGCACGTGGAAATCTGTGTATGTGTTTTAGCACGTGAAACTCTGAATGTGTATATGCTAACACGTGGATCTCTGTGTGTGTGTGTGTGTGTATTAGCTCGTTGAACTCTGTGCGCGCGCGTGTGTGTGTTGGCACATGCAACTCTGTGTGTGTGTTAGCACGTGGAACTGTGTGTGTTAGCACTTGGAACTCTGTGTGTGTCTGTGTGTTAGCACGTAGAACTCTTTGTTTGTGTGTTTTAGCATGTGGAAGTCTTTGTGTGTATTAGCACGTGAAACTCTGAGTATATGTGTGTTAGCACGTGGAACTCTGTGTGTGTGTGTTAGCATGTGGAACTGTGTGTGTGGTTGCACGTGGAACTCTGTGTGTGTGTGATAGCACGTGGAACTGTGTGTGTGTTAGCACGTGGAAGTGTGTGTGTGTTAGCATGGGAAACTCCGTGTGTGTGTTAGCATGTGGAACTGTGTGTGTGTGCGTGTGTGTGTGTTAGCACGTGGAACTGTGCGTGTGTGTGTTAGCACGTGGAAATCTGTGTATGTGTTTTAGCACGTGAAACTCTGAATGTGTATATGCTAACACGTGGATCTCTGTGTGTGTGTGTGTGTGTGTGTTGGCACATGCAACTCTGTGTGTGTGTGTGTTAGCATGTGGACCTGTGTGTGTGTGTGTGTGTGTGTGTTAGCACGTGTATCTGTGTGTGTGTTAGCACGTAGAATTCCTTGTGTGTGTTGATGGCACAAGGAACTCTGTGTGTGTTTGTCTGTGTTAGCATGTGGAACTCTGTGTGTGTGTGTGTGTGTGTGTGTGTGTGTGTGTGTGTGTGTGTGTGTGTGTGTGTGTGTGTGTGTGTGTGTGTGTTAGCTTGTGTAACTCTGTGTGTGTGTGTGTGTTAGCATGTGGAACAGTGTGTGTGTGTGTTAGCACGTGGAACTCTGTGTATGTTTGTTAGTACGTGGAACTCTGCATGTGTATGTGTGTGTTAGCACGTGGAATACTGTGTGTGTTTGTGTGTGTTAGCACTTGGAACTGTGTGTGTGTTAGCACGTGGAATTCTGTGTGTGTGTGTGTGTGTGTTAGCATGTGGAATTCTGTGTGTGTGTTTCTGTGCATGTTTGCACGTGGAATTCTGTGTGTGTGTGTTTGTGTATGTGTGTGTGTGTTAGCACATGGAACTGTGTATGTATTAGCATGTGGAACTGTGTGTGTGTATTAGCAAGTGGAACTGTCTCTGTGTGTGTGTATTAGCACGAGGAACTCTGTGTGTGTATATGTGTGTGGGTTTATGTTTGTGTCTTAGCACATGGAACTCTGTGTGTGTGTGTGTGTGTGTGTGTGTGTGTGTGTTAGCACGTGGAAATCTTTGTATGTGTTTTAGCACGTGGAACTCTGTGTGTTTGTCTGTGTTAGCATGTGGAACTGTGTATGTGTGTACTAGCAAGTGGAACTCTGTGTGTGTGTGTGTGTGTGTGTGTGTGTGTGTGTGTGTGTGTATTAGCACGTTGAACTCTGTGCGCGCGTGTGTGTTAGCATGTGGAACAATGTGTGTGTGTTAGCACGTGGAACTGTGTATGTATTAGCATGTGGAACTGTGTGTGTGTATTAGCAAGTGGAACTGTCTCTGTGTGTGTGTATTAGCACGAGGAACTCTGTGTGTGTATATGTGTGTGTGTTTATGTTTGTGTCTTAGCACATGGAACTCTGTGTGTGTGTGTGTGTGTGTGTTAGCACGTGGAAATCTTTGTATGTGTTTTAGCACGTGGAACTCTGTGTGTTTGTCTGTGTTAGCATGTGGATTTGTGTATGTGTGTACTAGCAAGTGGAACTGTGTGTGTGTGTGTGTGTGTGTGTGTGTGTGTGTGTGTGTATTAGCACGTTGAACTCTGTGCGCGCGTGTGTGTTAGCATGTGGAACAATGTGTGTGTGTTAGCACGTGGAACTGTGTATGTATTAGCATGTGGAACTGTGTGTGTGTATTAGCAAGTGGAACTGTCTCTGTGTGTGTGTATTAGCACGAGGAACTCTGTGTGTGTATATGTGTGTGTGTTTATGTTTGTGTCTTAGCACATGGAACTCTGTGTGTGTGTGTGTGTGTGTGTGTTAGCACGTGGAAATCTTTGTATGTGTTTTAGCACGTGGAACTCTGTGTGTTTGTCTGTGTTAGCATGTGGATTTGTGTATGTGTGTACTAGCAAGTGGAACTGTGTGTGTGTGTGTGTGTGTGTGTGTGTGTATTAGCACGTTGAACTCTGTGCGCGCGTGTGTGTTAGCATGTGGAACAATGTGTGTGTGTTAGCACGTGGAACTCTGTGTGTATATGTTAACACATGGAACTGTGTGTGTGTGTGTGTGTGTTGGCACGTGCAACTCTGTGTGTGTGTGTTAGCACGTAGAACTGTGTGTGTGTCTTTGTGTGTTAGCACATGGAACTCTGTGTGTGTGTTAGGACGTGGATCTCTGTGTGTGTTAGCATGTGGAACTGTGTGTGTGTGCGTGTGTGTGTGTGTGTGTGTGTTAGCACGTGGAACTGTGTGTGTGTGTGTTAGCACGTGGAAATCTGTGTATGTGTTTTAGCACGTGAAACTCTGAATGTGTATATGCTAACACGTGGATCTCTGTGTGTGTGTGTGTGTGTGTATTAGCTCGTTGAACTCTGTGCGCGCGCGTGTGTGTGTTGGCACATGCAACTCTGTGTGTGTGTTAGCACGTGGAACTGTGTGTGTTAGCACTTGGAACTCTGTGTGTGTCTGTGTGTTAGCACGTAGAACTCTTTGTTTGTGTGTTTTAGCATGTGGAAGTCTTTGTGTGTATTAGCACGTGAAACTCTGAGTATATGTGTGTTAGCACGTGGAACTCTGTGTGTGTGTGTTAGCATGTGGAACTGTGTGTGTGGTTGCACGTGGAACTCTGTGTGTGTGTGATAGCACGTGGAACTGTGTGTGTGTTAGCACGTGGAAGTGTGTGTGTGTTAGCATGGGGAACTCCGTGTGTGTGTTAGCATGTGGAACTGTGTGTGTGTGTGCGTGTGTGTGTGTGTGTGTGTTAGCACGTGGAACTGTGTGTGTGTGTGTTAGCACGTGGAAATCTGTGTATGTGTTTTAGCACGTGAAACTCTGAATGTGTATATGCTAACACGTGGATCTCTGTGTGTGTGTGTGTGTGTGTGTTGGCACATGCAACTCTGTGTGTGTGTGTGTTAGCATGTGGACCTGTGTGTGTGTGTGCGTGTGTGTTAGCACGTGTATCTGTGTGTGTGTTAGCACGTAGAATTCCTTGTGTGTGTTGATGGCACAAGGAACTCTGTGTGTGTTTGTCTGTGTTAGCATGTGGAACTCTGTGTGTGTGTGTGTGTGTGTGTGTGTGTGTGTGTGTGTGTGTGTGTGTGTGTGTTAGCTTGTGTAACTCTGTGTGTGTGTGTGTGTTAGCATGTGGAACAGTGTGTGTGTGTGTTAGCACGTGGAACTCTGTGTATGTTTGTTAGTACGTGGAACTCTGCATGTGTATGTGTGTGTTAGCACGTGGAATACTGTGTGTGTTTGTGTGTGTTAGCACTTGGAACTGTGTGTGTGTTAGCACGTGGAATTCTGTGTGTGTGTGTGTGTGTGTTAGCATGTGGAATTCTGTGTGTGTGTTTCTGTGCATGTTTGCACGTGGAATTCTGTGTGTGTGTTTGTGTATGTGTGTGTGTGTTAGCACATGGAACTGTGTATGTATTAGCATGTGGAACTGTGTGTGTGTATTAGCAAGTGGAACTGTCTCTGTGTGTGTGTATTAGCACGAGGAACTCTGTGTGTGTATATGTGTGTGTGTGTTTATGTTTGTGTCTTAGCACATGGAACTCTGTGTGTGTGTGTGTGTGTGTGTGTGTGTGTTAGCACGTGGAAATCTTTGTATGTGTTTTAGCACGTGGAACTCTGTGTGTTTGTCTGTGTTAGCATGTGGACTTGTGTATGTGTGTACTAGCAAGTGGAACTGTGTGTGTGTGTGTGTGTGTGTGTGTGTGTGTGTGTGTGTGTGTGTGTGTATTAGCACGTTGAACTCTGTGCGCGCGTGTGTGTTAGCATGTGGAACAATGTGTGTGTGTTAGCACGTGGAACTCTGTGTGTATATGTTAACACGTGGAACTGTGTGTGTGTGTGTGTGTGTGTGTGTTGGCACATGCAGCTCTGTGTGTGTGTGTTAGCACGTAGAACTGTGTGTGTGTCTTTGTGTGTTAGCACATGGAACTCTGTGTGTGTGTTAGGACGTGGATCTCTGTGTGTGTTAGCATGTGGAACTGTGTGTGTGTGCGTGTGTGTGTGTGTGTGTGTGTTAGCACGTGGAACTGTGTGTGTGTGTTAGCACGTGGAAATCTGTGTATGTGTTTTAGCACGTGAAACTCTGAATGTGTATATGCTAACACGTGGATCTCTGTGTGTGTGTGTGTGTGTATTAGCTCGTTGAACTCTGTGCGCGCGTGTGTGTGTGTTGGCACATGCAACTCTGTGTGTGTGTTAGCACGTGGAACTGTGTGTGTTAGCACTTGGAACTCTGTGTGTGTCTGTGTGTTAGCACGTAGAACTCTTTGTTTGTGTGTTTTAGCATGTGGAAGTCTTTGTGTGTATTAGCACGTGAAACTCTGTGTATATGTGTGTTAGCACGTGGAACTCTGTGTGTGTGTGTTAGCATGTGGAACTGTGTGTGTGGTTGCACGTGGAACTCTGTGTGTGTGTGATAGCACGTGGAACTGTGTGTGTCTTAGCACGTGGAAGTGTGTGTGTGTTAGCATGTGGAACTCTGTGTGTGTGTTAGCATGTGGAACTGTGTGTGTGTGCGTGTGTGTGTGTGTTAGCACGTGGAACTGTGTGTGTGTGTGTGTGTGTGTGTGTTAGCATGTGGAACTGTGTGTGTGTATTAGCAAGTGGAACTGTCTCTGTGTGTGTGTATTAGCACGAGGAACTCTGTGTGTGTATATGTGTGTGTGTTTATGTTTGTGTCTTAGCACATGGAACTCTGTGTGTGTGTGTGTGTGTGTGTGTGTGTGTGTTAGCACGTGGAACTGTGTGTGTGTGCATGTGTGTGTGTGTGTGTGTTAGCACGTGGAACTGTGTGTGTGTGTGTGTTAGCACGTGGAAATCTGTGTATGTGTTTTAGCACGTGAAACTCTGAATGTGTATATGCTAACACGTGGATCTCTGTGTGTGTGTGTGTGTGTGTGTTGGCACATGCAACTCTGTGTGTGTGTGTGTTAGCATGTGGACCTGTGTGTGTGTGTGTGTGTGTGTGTGTTAGCACGTGTATCTGTGTGTGTGTTAGCACGTAGAATTCCTTGTGTGTGTTGATGGCACAAGGAACTCTGTGTGTGTTTGTCTGTGTTAGCATGTGGAACTCTGTGTGTGTGTGTGTGTGTGTGTGTGTGTGTGTGTGTGTGTTAGCTTGTGTAACTCTGTGTGTGTGTGTGTGTGTTAGCATGTGGAACAGTGTGTGTGTGTGTTAGCACGTGGAACTCTGTGTATGTTTGTTAGTACGTGGAACTCTGCATGTGTATGTGTGTGTTAGCACGTGGAATACTGTGTGTGTTTGTGTGTGTTAGCACTTGGAACTGTGTGTGTGTTAGCACGTGGAATTCTGTGTGTGTGTGTGTGTTAGCATGTGGAATTCTGTGTGTGTGTTTCTGTGCATGTTTGCACGTGGAATTCTGTGTGTGTGTGTTTGTGTATGTGTGTGTGTGTTAGCACATGGAACTGTGTATGTATTAGCATGTGGAACTGTGTGTGTGTATTAGCAAGTGGAACTGTCTCTGTGTGTGTGTATTAGCACGAGGAACTCTGTGTGTGTATATGTGTGTGGGTTTATGTTTGTGTCTTAGCACATGGAACTCTGTGTGTGTGTGTGTGTGTGTGTGTGTGTGTGTGTGTTAGCACGTGGAAATCTTTGTATGTGTTTTAGCACGTGGAACTCTGTGTGTTTGTCTGTGTTAGCATGTGGAACTGTGTATGTGTGTACTAGCAAGTGGAACTGTGTGTGTGTGTGTGTGTGTGTGTGTGTGTGTGTGTGTGTGTGTGTGTGTGTGTGTGTGTGTGTGTATTAGCACGTTGAACTCTGTGCGCGCGTGTGTGTTAGCATGTGGAACAATGTGTGTGTGTTAGCACGTGGAACTGTGTATGTATTAGCATGTGGAACTGTGTGTGTGTATTAGCAAGTGGAACTGTCTCTGTGTGTGTGTATTAGCACGAGGAACTCTGTGTGTGTATATGTGTGTGTGTTTATGTTAGCACGTGGAAATCTTTGTATGTGTTTTAGCACGTGGAACTCTGTGTGTTTGTCTGTGTTAGCATGTGGATTTGTGTATGTGTGTACTAGCAAGTGGAACTGTGTGTGTGTGTGTGTGTGTGTGTGTGTGTGTATTAGCACATTGAACTCTGTGCGCGTGTGTGTGTTAGCATGTGGAACAATGTGTGTGTGTTAGCACGTGGAACTCTGTGTGTATATGTTAACACATGGAACTGTGTGTGTGTGTGTGTGTTGGCACGTGCAACTCTGTGTGTGTGTGTTAGCACGTAGAACTGTGTGTGTGTCTTTGTGTGTTAGCACATGGAACTCTGTGTGTGTGTTAGGACGTGGATCTCTGTGTGTGTTAGCATGTGGAACTGTGTGTGTGTGCGTGTGTGTGTGTGTGTGTGTGTTAGCACGTGGAACTGTGTGTGTGTGTTAGCACGTGGAAATCTGTGTATGTGTTTTAGCACGTGAAACTCTGAATGTGTATATGCTAACACGTGGATCTCTGTGTGTGTGTGTGTGTGTGTATTAGCTCGTTGAACTCTGTGCGCGCGCGTGTGTGTGTTGGCACATGCAACTCTGTGTGTGTGTTAGCACGTGGAACTGTGTGTGTTAGCACTTGGAACTCTGTGTGTGTCTGTGTGTTAGCACGTAGAACTCTTTGTTTGTGTGTTTTAGCATGTGGAAGTCTTTGTGTGTATTAGCACGTGAAACTCTGAGTATATGTGTGTTAGCACGTGGAACTCTGTGTGTGTGTGTTAGCATGTGGAACTGTGTGTGTGGTTGCACGTGGAACTCTGTGTGTGTGTGATAGCACGTGGAACTGTGTGTGTGTTAGCACGTGGAAGTGTGTGTGTGTTAGCATGGGGAACTCCGTGTGTGTGTTAGCATGTGGAACTGTGTGTGTGTGCGTGTGTGTGTGTGTGTGTTAGCACGTGGAACTGTGTGTGTGTGTGTTAGCACGTGGAGATCTGTGTATGTGTTTTAGCACGTGAATCTCTGAATGTGTATATGCTAAAACGTGGATCTCTGTGTGTGTGTGTGTGTGTGTGTGTTGGCACATGCAACTCTGTGTGTGTGTGTGTTAGCATGTGGACCTGTGTGTGTGTGTGTGTGTGTGTGTGTGTGTGTGTGTGTTAGCACGTGTATCTGTGTGTGTGTTAGCACGTAGAATTCCTTGTGTGTGTTGATGGCACAAGGAACTCTGTGTGTGTTTGTCTGTGTTAGCATGTGGAACTCTGTGTGTGTGTGTGTGTGTGTGTGTGTGTGTGTGTGTTAGCTTGTGTAACTCTGTGTGTGTGTGTGTGTTAGCATGTGGAACAGTGTGTGTGTGTGTTAGCACGTGGAACTCTGTGTATGTTTGTTAGTACGTGGAACTCTGCATGTGTATGTGTGTGTTAGCACGTGGAATACTGTGTGTGTTTGTGTGTGTTAGCACTTGGAACTGTGTGTGTGTTAGCACGTGGAATTCTGTGTGTGTGTGTGTGTGTTAGCATGTGGAATTCTGTGTGTGTGTTTCTGTGCATGTTTGCACGTGGAATTCTGTGTGTGTGTTTGTGTATGTGTGTGTGTGTTAGCACATGGAACTGTGTATGTATTAGCATGTGGAACTGTGTGTGTGTATTAGCAAGTGGAACTGTCTCTGTGTGTGTGTATTAGCACGAGGAACTCTGTGTGTGTATATGTGTGTGTGTTTATGTTTGTGTCTTAGCACATGGAACTCTGTGTGTGTGTGTGTGTGTGTGTGTGTGTGTGTGTGTTAGCACGTGGAAATCTTTGTATGTGTTTTAGCACGTGGAACTCTGTGTGTTTGTCTGTGTTAGCATGTGGAACTGTGTATGTGTGTACTAGCAAGTGGAACTGTGTGTGAGTGTGTGTGTGTGTGTGTGTGTGTGTGTGTGTGTGTGTGTGTATTAGCACGTTGAACTCTGTGTGTATATGTTAACACGTGGAACTGTGTGTGTGTGTGTGTGTGTGTGTGTGTTGGCACGTGCAACTCTGTGTGTGTGTGTTAGCACGTAGAACTGTGTGTGTGTCTTTGTGTGTTAGCACATGGAACTCTGTGTGTGTGTTAGCACGTGGAACTCTGTGTATGTTTGTTAGTACGTGGAACTCTGCATGTGTATATGTTAACACGTGGAACTGTGTGTGTGTGTGTGTGTGTTGGCACGTGCAACTCTGTGTGTGTGTGTTAGCACGTAGAACTGTGTGTGTGTCTTTGTGTGTTAGCACATGGAACTCTGTGTGTGTGTTAGCACGTGGAACTCTGTGTATGTTTGTTAGTACGTGGAACTCTGCATGTGTATGTGTGTGTTAGCACGTGGAATACTGTGTGTGTTTGTGTGTGTTAGCACTTGGAACTGTGTGTGTGTGTTAGCACGTGGAATTCTGTGTGTGTGTGTGTGTGTGTGTTAGCATGTGGAATTCTGTGTGTGTGTGTGTGTGTGTGTATATCAGCACGTTGAACTCTGTGTGTGTGTGTGTTAGCATGTGGAACTGAGTGTGTGTGTGTGTGTTAGCACGTGGAACTGTGTGTGTCTTAGCACGTGAAACTCTGTGTGTGTGTTAGCACATGGAACTATGTCTGTGTGTGTGTTAGCACGTGGAATTCTGTGTGTGTTAGCATATGGAACTCTGTGTGCGTGTTAGCACGTGTATCTATGTGTGTGTGTGTTAGCACGTGGAACTCTTTGTGTGTGTTGTTTGCACATGGAACTCTGTGTGTGTTTGTCTGTGTTAGCATGTGGAACTGTGTGTGTGTACTAGCAAGTGGAACTGTGTGTGTGTGTGTGTGTGTGTGTGTGTGTGTGTGTATCAGCACGTTGAACTCTGTGTGTGTGTGTGTGTGTGTGTTAGCTCGTGGAACTCTGTGTGTATGTGTTTATGTGTGTGTTAGCACGTGGAACTGTGTGTGTGTGTTATCACGTGGAATTCTGTTTGTGTGTGTTAGCATGTTGAATTTTGTGTGTGTGTTTCTGTGTGTGATAGCACGTGGAATTCTGTGTGTGTTAGCACGTGGAACTGTGTGTGTGTATTAGCACGAGGCACTCTGTGAGTGTGTATGTGTGTGTGTGTGTGTGTGTGTGTGTGTTAGCACGTGGAATTGTGTGTGTGTGTGTGTGTTAGCACATGGAATTGTGTGTGTGTGTGTGTTAGCAGGTGGAACTGTGTGTGTGTGTGTGTTAGCACGTGGAACTCTGTGTGTGTCTTAGCACGTGAAACTCTGTGCGTGTGTCTGTGTTAGCACATGGAACTGTGTGTGTGTGTATAAGCAAGTGGAACTGACTGTGTGTCTGTGTGTGTGTGTGTGTGTGTGTGTTGTGTATTAGCACGTGGAACTCTGTGTGTGTGTGTGTGTGTTAGCTTGTGGAACAGTGTGTGTGTGTGTTAGCACGTGGAACTCTGCATGTGGATGGGTGTGTTAGCACGTGAAATACTGTGTGTGTGTATTAGCACTTGGAACTGTGTGTGTGTATTAGCATGTGGAACTGTGTGTGTGTATTAGCAAGTTGAACTGTCTCTGTGTGTGTATTAGCACGAGGAACTCTGTATATGTGCATGTGTGCTCTGTGTGTGTGTGTGGTGTGTCTTAGCACATGGAACTCTGTGTGTGTGTTAGCACTTGGAACTCTGTCTGTGTGTGTGTGTGTGTGTGGGTGTGTGTGTGTTAGCAGGTGGAAATCTTTGTATGTGTTTTAGCACGTGGAACTCTGTGTGTTTGTCTGTGTTAGCATGTGGAACTGTGTATGTGTGTATTAGCAAGTGGAACTGTCTCTGTGTGTGTGTATTAGCACGAGGAACTCTGTGTATGTGCATGTGTGTTGTGTGTGTGTGGTGTGTCTTAGACATGGAACTCTGTGTGTGTGTTAGCACTTGGAACTCTGTGTGTGTGTGTGTGTGTGTGTGTGTGTGTGTGTGTGTGTGTGTTTGTGTGTTAGCACGTGGAAATCTTTGTATGTGTTTTAGCACGTGGAACTCTGTGTGTTTGTCTGTGTTAGCATGTGGAACTGTGTATGTGTGTACTAGCAAGTGGAACTCTGTGTGTGTGTGTGTGTGTGTGTGTGTATTAGCACATTGAACTCTGTGCGCGCGTGTGTGTGTGTTGGCACATGCAACTCTGTGTGTGTGTTAGCACGTGGAACTGTGTGTTAGCACTTGGAACTCTGTGTGTGTCTGTGTGTTAGCACGTAGAACTCTTTGTTTGTGTGTTTTAGCATGTGGAAGTCTTTGTGTGTATTAGCACGTGAAACTCTGTGTATATGTGTGTTAGCACGTGGAACTCTGTGTGTGTGTGTTAGCATGTGGAACTGTGTGTGTGGTTGCACGTGGAACTCTGTGTGTGTGATAGCACGTGGAACTGTGTGTGTGTTAGCACGTGGAAGTGTGTGTGTGTTAGCATGGGGAACTCTGTGTGTGTGTTAGCATGTGGAACTGTGTGTGTGTGCGTGTGTGTGTGTGTTAGCACGTGGAACTGTGTGTGTGTGTTAGCACGTGGAAATCTGTGTATGTGTTTTAGCACGTGAAACTCTGAATGTGTGTATGCTAACACGTGGATCTGTGTGTGTGTGTGTGTTGGCACATGCAACTCTGTGTGTGTGTGTTAGCATGTGGACCTGTGTGTGTGTATTAGCAAGTGGAACTGTCTCTGTGTGTGTGTATTAGCACGAGGAACTCTGTGTGTGTATATGTGTGTGTGTGTTTATGTTTGTGTCTTAGCACATGGAACTCTGTGTGTGTGTGTGTGTGTGTGTTTATGTTTGTGTCTTAGCACATGGAACTCTGTGCGTGTGTGTGTGTGTGTGTGTTGGCACATGCAACTCTGTGCGTGTGTGTGTGTGTTAGCATGTGGAACAGTGTGTGTGTGTGTTAGGACGTGGAACTCTGTGTATGTTTGTTAGTACGTGGAACTCTGCATGTGTATGTGTGTGTTAGCACGTGGAATACTGTGTGTGTTTGTGTGTGTTAGCACTTGGAACTGTGTGTGTGTGTTAGCACGTGGAATTCTGTGTGTGTGTGTGTGTGTGTGTGTGTTAGCATGTGGAATTCTGTGTGTGTTTCTGTGCATGTTTGCATGTGGAATTCAGTGTGTGTGTTTGTGTATGTGTGTGTGTGTTAGCACATGGAACTGTGTATGTATTAGCATGTGGAACTGTGTGTGTGTATTAGCAAGTGGAACTGTCTCTGTGTGTGTGTATTAGCACGAGGAAATCTTTGTATGTGTTTTAGCACGTGGAACTCTGTGCGCGCGTGTGTGTGTGTTGGCACATGCAACTCTGTGTGTGTGTGTTAGCACATGGAACTGTGTGTGTTAGCACTTGGAACTCTGTGTGTGTCTGTGTTTAGCACGTAGAACTCTTTGTTTGTGTGTTTTAGCATGTGGAAGTCTTTGTGTGTATTAGCACGTGAAACTGTGTATATGTGTGTTAGCACGTGGAACTCTGTGTGTTTGTGTTAGCATGTGGAACTGTGTGTGTGGTTGCACATGGAACTCTGTGTGTGTGTGATAGCACCTGGAACTGTGTGTGTGTTAGCACGTGGAAGTGTGTGTGTGTTAGCATGTGGAACTCTGTGTGTGTGTTAGCATGTGGAACTGTGTGTGTGCGTGTGTGTGTGTGTGTGTTAGCACGTGGAACTGTGTGTGTGTTAGCACGTGGAATTCTGTGTGTGTGTGTGTGTGTTAGCATGTGGAATTCTGTGTGTGTGTTTCTGTGCATGTTTGCACGTGGAATTCTGTATGTGTGTTTGTGTATGTGTGTGTGTGTTAGCACATGGAACTGTGTATGTATTAGCATGTGGAACTGTGTGTGTGTATTAGCAAGTGGAACTGACTCTGTGTGTGTGTATTAGCACGAGGAACTCTGTGTGTGTATATGTGTGTGTGTGTTTATGTTTGTGTCTGTGTGTGTGTGTGTGTGTATATCAGCACGTTGAACTCTGTGTGTGTGTGTGTGTGTATCAGCATGTTGAACTCTGTGTGTGTGTGTGTGTGTGTATATCAGCACGTTGAACTCTGTGTGTGTGTGTGTGTTAGCATGTGGAACTGAGTGTGTGTGTGTGTGTGTTAGCACGTGGAACTGTGTGTGTCTTAGCACGTGAAACTCTGTGTGTGTGTTAGCACATGGAACTATGTCTGTGTGTGTGTTAGCACGTGGAATTCTGTGTGTGTTAGCATATGGAACTCTGTGTGCGTGTTAGCACGTGTATCTGTGTGTGTGTTAGCACGTGGAACTCTTTGTGTGTGTTGTTTGCACATGGAACTCTGTGTGTGTTTGTCTGTGTTAGCATGTGGAACTGTGTGTGTGTACTAGCAAGTGGAACTGTGTGTGTGTGTGTGTGTGTGTGTGTGTGTGCGTGTGTGTATCAGCACGTTGAACTCTGTGTGTGTGTGTGTGTGTGTGTGTGTTAGCTCGTGGAACTCTGTGTGTATGTGTTTATGTGTGTGTTAGCACGTGGAACAGTGTGTGTGTGTTATCACGTGGAATTCTGTTTGTGTGTGTTAGCATGTTGAATTTTGTGTGTGTGTTTCTGTGTGTGATAGCACGTGGAATTCTGTGTGTGTTAGCACGTGGAACTGTGTGTGTGTATTAGCACGAGGCACTCTGTTAGTGTGTATGTGTGTGTGTGTGTGTGTGTGTGTGTTAGCACGTGGAACTGTGTGTGTGTGTGTGTTAGCAGGTGGAACTGTGTGTGTGTGTGTGTTAGCACGTGGAACTCTGTGTGTGTCTTAGCACGTGAAACTCTGTGCGTGTGTCTGTGTTAGCACATGGAACTGTGTGTGTGTGTATAAGCAAGTGGAACTGACTGTGTGTCTGTGTGTGTGTGTGTGTGTGTGTGTATCAGCACGTTGAACTCTGTGTGTGTGTGTGTGTTAGCATGTGGAACTGAGTGTGTGTGTGTGTGTGTGTTAGCACGTGGAACTGTGTGTGTCTTAGCACGTGAAACTCTGTGCGTGTGTCTGTGTTAGCACATGGAACTGTGTGTGTGTGTATAAGCAAGTGGAACTGACTGTGTGTCTGTGTGTGTGTGTGTGTGTGTGTTGTGTATTAGCACGTGGAACTCTGTGTGTGTGTGTGTGTTAGCTTGTGGAACAGAGTGTGTGTGTGTTAGCACGTGGAACTCTGCATGTGTATGTGTGTGTTAGCACGTGGAATACTGTGTGTGTTTGTGTGTGTTAGCACTTGGAACTGTGTGTGTGTGTTAGCACGTGGAATTCTGTGTGTGTGTGTGTGTGTGTGTTAGCATGTGGAATTCTGTGTGTGTGTGTGTGTGTGTGTATATCAGCACGTTGAACTCTGTGTGTGTGTGTGTTAGCATGTGGAACTGAGTGTGTGTGTGTGTGTTAGCACGTGGAACTGTGTGTGTCTTAGCACGTGAAACTCTGTGTGTGTGTTAGCACATGGAACTATGTCTGTGTGTGTGTTAGCACGTGGAATTCTGTGTGTGTTAGCATATGGAACTCTGTGTGCGTGTTAGCACGTGTATCTATGTGTGTGTGTGTTAGCACGTGGAACTCTTTGTGTGTGTTGTTTGCACATGGAACTCTGTGTGTGTTTGTCTGTGTTAGCATGTGGAACTGTGTGTGTGTACTAGCAAGTGGAACTGTGTGTGTGTGTGTGTGTGTGTGTGTGTGTGTGTGTGTATCAGCACGTTGAACTCTGTGTGTGTGTGTGTGTGTGTGTGTTAGCTCGTGGAACTCTGTGTGTATGTGTTTATGTGTGTGTTAGCACGTGGAACTGTGTGTGTGTGTTATCACGTGGAATTCTGTTTGTGTGTGTTAGCATGTTGAATTTTGTGTGTGTGTTTCTGTGTGTGATAGCACGTGGAATTCTGTGTGTGTTAGCACGTGGAACTGTGTGTGTGTATTAGCACGAGGCACTCTGTGAGTGTGTATGTGTGTGTGTGTGTGTGTGTGTGTGTGTTAGCACGTGGAATTGTGTGTGTGTGTGTGTGTTAGCACATGGAATTGTGTGTGTGTGTGTGTTAGCAGGTGGAACTGTGTGTGTGTGTGTGTTAGCACGTGGAACTCTGTGTGTGTCTTAGCACGTGAAACTCTGTGCGTGTGTCTGTGTTAGCACATGGAACTGTGTGTGTGTGTATAAGCAAGTGGAACTGACTGTGTGTCTGTGTGTGTGTGTGTGTGTGTGTGTTGTGTATTAGCACGTGGAACTCTGTGTGTGTGTGTGTGTGTTAGCTTGTGGAACAGTGTGTGTGTGTGTTAGCACGTGGAACTCTGCATGTGGATGGGTGTGTTAGCACGTGAAATACTGTGTGTGTGTATTAGCACTTGGAACTGTGTGTGTGTATTAGCATGTGGAACTGTGTGTGTGTATTAGCAAGTTGAACTGTCTCTGTGTGTGTATTAGCACGAGGAACTCTGTATATGTGCATGTGTGCTGTGTGTGTGTGTGTGGTGTGTCTTAGCACATGGAACTCTGTGTGTGTGTTAGCACTTGGAACTCTGTCTGTGTGTGTGTGTGTGTGTGGGTGTGTGTGTGTTAGCAGGTGGAAATCTTTGTATGTGTTTTAGCACGTGGAACTCTGTGTGTTTGTCTGTGTTAGCATGTGGAACTGTGTATGTGTGTATTAGCAAGTGGAACTGTCTCTGTGTGTGTGTATTAGCACGAGGAACTCTGTGTATGTGCATGTGTGTTGTGTGTGTGTGGTGTGTCTTAGACATGGAACTCTGTGTGTGTGTTAGCACTTGGAACTCTGTGTGTGTGTGTGTGTGTGTGTGTGTGTGTGTGTGTGTGTGTGTTTGTGTGTTAGCACGTGGAAATCTTTGTATGTGTTTTAGCACGTGGAACTCTGTGTGTTTGTCTGTGTTAGCATGTGGAACTGTGTATGTGTGTACTAGCAAGTGGAACTCTGTGTGTGTGTGTGTGTGTGTGTGTGTATTAGCACATTGAACTCTGTGCGCGCGTGTGTGTGTGTTGGCACATGCAACTCTGTGTGTGTGTTAGCACGTGGAACTGTGTGTTAGCACTTGGAACTCTGTGTGTGTCTGTGTGTTAGCACGTAGAACTCTTTGTTTGTGTGTTTTAGCATGTGGAAGTCTTTGTGTGTATTAGCACGTGAAACTCTGTGTATATGTGTGTTAGCACGTGGAACTCTGTGTGTGTGTGTTAGCATGTGGAACTGTGTGTGTGGTTGCACGTGGAACTCTGTGTGTGTGATAGCACGTGGAACTGTGTGTGTGTTAGCACGTGGAAGTGTGTGTGTGTTAGCATGGGGAACTCTGTGTGTGTGTTAGCATGTGGAACTGTGTGTGTGTGCGTGTGTGCGTGTGTGTGTGTGTTAGCACGTGGAACTGTGTGTGTGTGTTAGCACGTGGAAATCTGTGTATGTGTTTTAGCACGTGAAACTCTGAATGTGTGTATGCTAACACGTGGATCTGTGTGTGTGTGTGTGTTGGCACATGCAACTCTGTGTGTGTGTGTTAGCATGTGGACCTGTGTGTGTGTATTAGCAAGTGGAACTGTCTCTGTGTGTGTGTATTAGCACGAGGAACTCTGTGTGTGTATATGTGTGTGTGTGTTTATGTTTGTGTCTAAGCACATGGAACTCTGTGTGTGTGTGTGTGTGTGTGTTTATGTTTGTGTCTTAGCACATGGAACTCTGTGCGTGTGTGTGTGTGTGTGTGTTGGCACATGCAACTCTGTGCGTGTGTGTGTGTGTTAGCATGTGGAACAGTGTGTGTGTGTGTTAGGACGTGGAACTCTGTGTATGTTTGTTAGTACGTGGAACTCTGCATGTGTATGTGTGTGTTAGCACGTGGAATACTGTGTGTGTTTGTGTGTGTTAGCACTTGGAACTGTGTGTGTGTGTTAGCACGTGGAATTCTGTGTGTGTGTGTGTGTGTGTGTGTGTTAGCATGTGGAATTCTGTGTGTGTTTCTGTGCATGTTTGCATGTGGAATTCAGTGTGTGTGTTTGTGTATGTGTGTGTGTGTTAGCACATGGAACTGTGTATGTATTAGCATGTGGAACTGTGTGTGTGTATTAGCAAGTGGAACTGTCTCTGTGTGTGTGTATTAGCACGAGGAAATCTTTGTATGTGTTTTAGCACGTGGAACTCTGTGCGCGCGTGTGTGTGTGTTGGCACATGCAACTCTGTGTGTGTGTGTTAGCACATGGAACTGTGTGTGTTAGCACTTGGAACTCTGTGTGTGTCTGTGTTTAGCACGTAGAACTCTTTGTTTGTGTGTTTTAGCATGTGGAAGTCTTTGTGTGTATTAGCACGTGAAACTGTGTATATGTGTGTTAGCACGTGGAACTCTGTGTGTTTGTGTTAGCATGTGGAACTGTGTGTGTGGTTGCACATGGAACTCTGTGTGTGTGTGATAGCACCTGGAACTGTGTGTGTGTTAGCACGTGGAAGTGTGTGTGTGTTAGCATGTGGAACTCTGTGTGTGTGTTAGCATGTGGAACTGTGTGTGTGCGTGTGTGTGTGTGTGTGTTAGCACGTGGAACTGTGTGTGTGTTAGCACGTGGAATTCTGTGTGTGTGTGTGTGTGTTAGCATGTGGAATTCTGTGTGTGTGTTTCTGTGCATGTTTGCACGTGGAATTCTGTATGTGTGTTTGTGTATGTGTGTGTGTGTTAGCACATGGAACTGTGTATGTATTAGCATGTGGAACTGTGTGTGTGTATTAGCAAGTGGAACTGACTCTGTGTGTGTGTATTAGCACGAGGAACTCTGTGTGTGTATATGTGTGTGTGTGTTTATGTTTGTGTCTGTGTGTGTGTGTGTGTGTATATCAGCACGTTGAACTCTGTGTGTGTGTGTGTGTATCAGCATGTTGAACTCTGTGTGTGTGTGTGTGTGTGTATATCAGCACGTTGAACTCTGTGTGTGTGTGTGTGTTAGCATGTGGAACTGAGTGTGTGTGTGTGTGTGTTAGCACGTGGAACTGTGTGTGTCTTAGCACGTGAAACTCTGTGTGTGTGTTAGCACATGGAACTATGTCTGTGTGTGTGTTAGCACGTGGAATTCTGTGTGTGTTAGCATATGGAACTCTGTGTGCGTGTTAGCACGTGTATCTGTGTGTGTGTTAGCACGTGGAACTCTTTGTGTGTGTTGTTTGCACATGGAACTCTGTGTGTGTTTGTCTGTGTTAGCATGTGGAACTGTGTGTGTGTACTAGCAAGTGGAACTGTGTGTGTGTGTGTGTGTGTGTGTGTGTGTGCGTGTGTGTATCAGCACGTTGAACTCTGTGTGTGTGTGTGTGTGTGTGTGTGTTAGCTCGTGGAACTCTGTGTGTATGTGTTTATGTGTGTGTTAGCACGTGGAACAGTGTGTGTGTGTTATCACGTGGAATTCTGTTTGTGTGTGTTAGCATGTTGAATTTTGTGTGTGTGTTTCTGTGTGTGATAGCACGTGGAATTCTGTGTGTGTTAGCACGTGGAACTGTGTGTGTGTATTAGCACGAGGCACTCTGTTAGTGTGTATGTGTGTGTGTGTGTGTGTGTGTGTGTGTTAGCACGTGGAACTGTGTGTGTGTGTGTGTTAGCAGGTGGAACTGTGTGTGTGTGTGTGTTAGCACGTGGAACTCTGTGTGTGTCTTAGCACGTGAAACTCTGTGCGTGTGTCTGTGTTAGCACATGGAACTGTGTGTGTGTGTATAAGCAAGTGGAACTGACTGTGTGTCTGTGTGTGTGTGTGTGTGTGTGTGTATCAGCACGTTGATCTCTGTGTGTGTGTGTGTGTTAGCATGTGGAACTGAGTGTGTGTGTGTGTGTGTGTTAGCACGTGGAACTGTGTGTGTCTTAGCACGTGAAACTCTGTGCGTGTGTCTGTGTTAGCACATGGAACTGTGTGTGTGTGTATAAGCAAGTGGAACTGACTGTGTGTCTGTGTGTGTGTGTGTGTGTGTGTGTTGTGTATTAGCACGTGGAACTCTGTGTGTGTGTGTGTGTTAGCTTGTGGAACAGAGTGTGTGTGTGTTAGCACGTGGAACTCTGCATGTGTATGTGTGTGTTAGCACGTGGAATACTGTGTGTGTTTGTGTGTGTTAGCACTTGGAACTGTGTGTGTGTGTTAGCACGTGGAATTCTGTGTGTGTGTGTGTGTGTGTGTTAGCATGTGGAATTCTGTGTGTGTGTGTGTGTGTGTGTATATCAGCACGTTGAACTCTGTGTGTGTGTGTGTTAGCATGTGGAACTGAGTGTGTGTGTGTGTGTTAGCACGTGGAACTGTGTGTGTCTTAGCACGTTAAACTCTGTGTGTGTGTTAGCACATGGAACTATGTCTGTGTGTGTGTTAGCACGTGGAATTCTGTGTGTGTTAGCATATGGAACTCTGTGTGCGTGTTAGCACGTGTATCTATGTGTGTGTGTGTTAGCACGTGGAACTCTTTGTGTGTGTTGTTTGCACATGGAACTCTGTGTGTGTTTGTCTGTGTTAGCATGTGGAACTGTGTGTGTGTACTAGCAAGTGGAACTGTGTGTGTGTGTGTGTGTGTGTGTGTGTGTGTGTGTATCAGCACGTTGAACTCTGTGTGTGTGTGTGTGTGTGTGTTAGCTCGTGGAACTCTGTGTGTATGTGTTTATGTGTGTGTTAGCACGTGGAACTGTGTGTGTGTGTTATCACGTGGAATTCTGTTTGTGTGTGTTAGCATGTTGAATTTTGTGTGTGTGTTTCTGTGTGTGATAGCACGTGGAATTCTGTGTGTGTTAGCACGTGGAACTGTGTGTGTGTATTAGCACGAGGCACTCTGTGAGTGTGTATGTGTGTGTGTGTGTGTGTGTGTGTGTGTTAGCACGTGGAATTGTGTGTGTGTGTGTGTGTTAGCACATGGAATTGTGTGTGTGTGTGTGTTAGCAGGTGGAACTGTGTGTGTGTGTGTGTTAGCACGTGGAACTCTGTGTGTGTCTTAGCACGTGAAACTCTGTGCGTGTGTCTGTGTTAGCACATGGAACTGTGTGTGTGTGTATAAGCAAGTGGAACTGACTGTGTGTCTGTGTGTGTGTGTGTGTGTGTGTGTTGTGTATTAGCACGTGGAACTCTGTGTGTGTGTGTGTGTGTTAGCTTGTGGAACAGTGTGTGTGTGTGTTAGCACGTGGAACTCTGCATGTGGATGGGTGTGTTAGCACGTGAAATACTGTGTGTGTGTATTAGCACTTGGAACTGTGTGTGTGTATTAGCATGTGGAACTGTGTGTGTGTATTAGCAAGTTGAACTGTCTCTGTGTGTGTATTAGCACGAGGAACTCTGTATATGTGCATGTGTGCTGTGTGTGTGTGTGTGGTGTGTCTTAGCACATGGAACTCTGTGTGTGTGTTAGCACTTGGAACTCTGTCTGTGTGTGTGTGTGTGTGGGTGTGTGTGTGTTAGCAGGTGGAAATCTTTGTATGTGTTTTAGCACGTGGAACTCTGTGTGTTTGTCTGTGTTAGCATGTGGAACTGTGTATGTGTGTATTAGCAAGTGGAACTGTCTCTGTGTGTGTGTATTAGCACGAGGAACTCTGTGTATGTGCATGTGTGTTGTGTGTGTGTGGTGTGTCTTAGACATGGAACTCTGTGTGTGTGTTAGCACTTGGAACTCTGTGTGTGTGTGTGTGTGTGTGTGTGTGTGTTTGTGTGTTAGCACGTGGAAATCTTTGTATGTGTTTTAGCACGTGGAACTCTGTGTGTTTGTCTGTGTTAGCATGTGGAACTGTGTATGTGTGTACTAGCAAGTGGAACTCTGTGTGTGTGTGTGTGTGTGTGTGTGTATTAGCACATTGAACTCTGTGCGCGCGTGTGTGTGTGTTGGCACATGCAACTCTGTGTGTGTGTTAGCACGTGGAACTGTGCGTTAGCACTTGGAACTCTGTGTGTGTCTGTGTGTTAGCACGTAGAACTCTTTGTTTGTGTGTTTTAGCATGTGGAAGTCTTTGTGTGTATTAGCACGTGAAACTCTGTGTATATGTGTGTTAGCACGTGGAACTCTGTGTGTGTGTGTTAGCATGTGGAACTGTGTGTGTGGTTGCACGTGGAACTCTGTGTGTGTGATAGCACGTGGAACTGTGTGTGTGTTAGCACGTGGAAGTGTGTGTGTGTTAGCATGGGGAACTCTGTGTGTGTGTTAGCATGTGGAACTGTGTGTGTGTGCGTGTGTGCGTGTGTGTGTGTGTTAGCACGTGGAACTGTGTGTGTGTGTTAGCACGTGGAAATCTGTGTATGTGTTTTAGCACGTGAAACTCTGAATGTGTGTATGCTAACACGTGGATCTGTGTGTGTGTGTGTGTTGGCACATGCAACTCTGTGTGTGTGTGTTAGCATGTGGACCTGTGTGTGTGTATTAGCAAGTGGAACTGTCTCTGTGTGTGTGTATTAGCACGAGGAACTCTGTGTGTGTATATGTGTGTGTGTGTTTATGTTTGTGTCTTAGCACATGGAACTCTGTGTGTGTGTGTGTGTGTGTGTTTATGTTTGTGTCTTAGCACATGGAACTCTGTGCGTGTGTGTGTGTGTGTGTGTTGGCACATGCAACTCTGTGCGTGTGTGTGTGTGTTAGCATGTGGAACAGTGTGTGTGTGTGTTAGGACGTGGAACTCTGTGTATGTTTGTTAGTACGTGGAACTCTGCATGTGTATGTGTGTGTTAGCACGTGGAATACTGTGTGTGTTTGTGTGTGTTAGCACTTGGAACTGTGTGTGTGTGTTAGCACGTGGAATTCTGTGTGTGTGTGTGTGTGTGTGTGTGTTAGCATGTGGAATTCTGTGTGTGTTTCTGTGCATGTTTGCATGTGGAATTCAGTGTGTGTGTTTGTGTATGTGTGTGTGTGTTAGCACATGGAACTGTGTATGTATTAGCATGTGGAACTGTGTGTGTGTATTAGCAAGTGGAACTGTCTCTGTGTGTGTGTATTAGCACGAGGAAATCTTTGTATGTGTTTTAGCACGTGGAACTCTGTGCGCGCGTGTGTGTGTGTTGGCACATGCAACTCTGTGTGTGTGTGTTAGCACATGGAACTGTGTGTGTTAGCACTTGGAACTCTGTGTGTGTCTGTGTTTAGCACGTAGAACTCTTTGTTTGTGTGTTTTAGCATGTGGAAGTCTTTGTGTGTATTAGCACGTGAAACTGTGTATATGTGTGTTAGCACGTGGAACTCTGTGTGTTTGTGTTAGCATGTGGAACTGTGTGTGTGGTTGCACATGGAACTCTGTGTGTGTGTGATAGCACCTGGAACTGTGTGTGTGTTAGCACGTGGAAGTGTGTGTGTGTTAGCATGTGGAACTCTGTGTGTGTGTTAGCATGTGGAACTGTGTGTGTGCGTGTGTGGGTGTGTGTGTTAGCACGTGGAACTGTGTGTGTGTTAGCACGTGGAATTCTGTGTGTGTGTGTGTGTGTTAGCATGTGGAATTCTGTGTGTGTGTTTCTGTGCATGTTTGCACGTGGAATTCTGTATGTGTGTTTGTGTATGTGTGTGTGTGTTAGCACATGGAACTGTGTATGTATTAGCATGTGGAACTGTGTGTGTGTATTAGCAAGTGGAACTGACTCTGTGTGTGTGTATTAGCACGAGGAACTCTGTGTGTGTATATGTGTGTGTGTGTTTATGTTTGTGTCTGTGTGTGTGTGTGTGTGTATATCAGCACGTTGAACTCTGTGTGTGTGTGTGTGTGTATCAGCATGTTGAACTCTGTGTGTGTGTGTGTGTGTGTATATCAGCACGTTGAACTCTGTGTGTGTGTGTGTGTTAGCATGTGGAACTGAGTGTGTGTGTGTGTGTGTTAGCACGTGGAACTGTGTGTGTCTTAGCACGTGAAACTCTGTGTGTGTGTTAGCACATGGAACTATGTCTGTGTGTGTGTTAGCACGTGGAATTCTGTGTGTGTTAGCATATGGAACTCTGTGTGCGTGTTAGCACGTGTATCTGTGTGTGTGTTAGCACGTGGAATTCTTTGTGTGTGTTGTTTGCACATGGAACTCTGTGTGTGTTTGTCTGTGTTAGCATGTGGAACTGTGTGTGTGTACTAGCAAGTGGAACTGTGTGTGTGTGTGTGTGTGTGTGTGTGTGCGTGTGTGTATCAGCACGTTGAACTCTGTGTGTGTGTGTGTGTGTGTGTTAGCTCGTGGAACTCTGTGTGTATGTGTTTATGTGTGTGTTAGCACGTGGAACAGTGTGTGTGTGTTATCACATGGAATTCTGTTTGTGTGTGTTAGCATGTTGAATTTTGTGTGTGTGTTTCTGTGTGTGATAGCACGTGGAATTCTGTGTGTGTTAGCACGTGGAACTGTGTGTGTGTATTAGCACGAGGCACTCTGTTAGTGTGTATGTGTGTGTGTGTGTGTGTGTGTGTGTTAGCACGTGGAACTGTGTGTGTGTGTGTGTTAGCAGGTGGAACTGTGTGTGTGTGTGTGTTAGCACGTGGAACTCTGTGTGTGTCTTAGCACGTGAAACTCTGTGCGTGTGTCTGTGTTAGCACATGGAACTGTGTGTGTGTGTATAAGCAAGTGGAACTGACTGTGTGTCTGTGTGTGTGTGTGTGTGTGTGTGTATCAGCACGTTGAACTCTGTGTGTGTGTGTGTGTTAGCATGTGGAACTGAGTGTGTGTGTGTGTGTGTGTTAGCACGTGGAACTGTGTGTGTCTTAGCACGTGAAACTCTGTGCGTGTGTCTGTGTTAGCACATGGAACTGTGTGTGTGTGTATAAGCAAGTGGAACTGACTGTGTGTCTGTGTGTGTGTGTGTGTGTGTGTGTGTGTGTGTTGTGTATTAGCACGTGGAACTCTGTGTGTGTGTGTGTGTTAGCTTGTGGAACAGAGTGTGTGTGTGTTAGCACGTGGAACTCTGCATGTGGATGGGTGTGTTAGCACGTGAAATACTGTGTGTGTGTATGTGTGTGTTAGCACTTGGAACTGTGTGTGTGTATTAGCATGTGGAACTGTGTGTGTGTATTAGCAAGTTGAACTGTCTCTGTGTGTGTATTAGCACGAGGAACTCTGTATATGTGCATGTGTGCTGTGTGTGTGTGTGTGGTGTGTCTTAGCACATGGAACTCTGTGTGTGTGTTAGCACTTGGAACTCTGTCTGTGTGTGTGTGTGTGTGTATGGGTGTGTGTGTGTTAGCAGGTGGAAATCTTTGTATGTGTTTTAGCACGTGGAACTCTGTGTGTTTGTCTGTGTTAGCATGTGGAACTGTGTATGTGTGTATTAGCAAGTGGAACTGTCTCTGTGTGTGTGTATTAGCACGAGGAACTCTGTGTATGTGCATGTGTGTTGTGTGTGTGTGGTGTGTCTTAGACATGGAACTCTGTGTGTGTGTTAGCACTTGGAACTCTGTGTGTGTGTGTGTGTGTGTGTGTTTGTGTGTTAGCACGTGGAAATCTTTGTATGTGTTTTAGCACGTGGAACTCTGTGTGTTTGTCTGTGTTAGCATGTGGAACTGTGTATGTGTGTACTAGCAAGTGGAACTCTGTGTGTGTGTGTGTGTGTGTGTGTGTGTGTATTAGCACATTGAACTCTGTGCGTGCGTGTGTGTGTGTTGGCACATGCAACTCTGTGTGTGTGTTAGCACGTGGAACTGTGTGTGTTAGCACTTGGAACTCTGTGTGTGTCTGTGTGTTAGCACGTAGAACTCTTTGTTTGTGTGTTTTAGCATGTGGAAGTCTTTGTGTGTATTAGCACGTGAAACTCTGTGTATATGTGTGTTAGCACGTGGAACTCTGTGTGTGTGTGTTAGCATGTGGAACTGTGTGTGTGGTTGCACGTGGAACTCTGTGTGTGTGTGATAGCACGTGGAACTGTGTGTGTGTTAGCACGTGGAAGTGTGTGTGTGTTAGCATGGGGAACTCTGTGTGTGTGTTAGCATGTGGAACTGTGTGTGTGTGCGTGTGTGCGTGTGTGTGTGTGTTAGCACGTGGAACTGTGTGTGTGTTAGCACGTGGAAATCTGTGTATGTGTTTTAGCACGTGAAACTCTGAATGTGTGTATGCTAACACGTGGATCTCTGTGTGTGTGTGTGTTGGCACATGCAACTCTGTGTGTGTGTGTTAGCATGTGGACCTGTGTGTGTGTATTAGCAAGTGGAACTGTCTCTGTGTGTGTGTATTAGCACGAGGAACTCTGTGTGTGTATATGTGTGTGTGTGTTTATGTTTGTGTCTTAGCACATGGAACTCTGTGTGTGTGTGTGTGTGTTTATGTTTGTGTCTTAGCACATGGAACTCTGTGCGTGTGTGTGTGTGTGTGTGTTGGCACATGCAACTCTGTGCGCGTGTGTGTGTGTTAGCATGTGGAACAGTGTGTGTGTGTGTTAGGACGTGGAACTCTGTGTATGTTTGTTAGTACGTGGAACTCTGCATGTGTATGTGTGTGTTAGCACGTGGAATACTGTGTGTGTTTGTGTGTGTTAGCACTTGGAACTGTGTGTGTGTGTTAGCACGTGGAATTCTGTGTGTGTGTGTGTGTGTGTGTGTTAGCATGTGGAATTCTGTGTGTGTTTCTGTGCATGTTTGCATGTGGAATTCAGTGTGTGTGTTTGTGTATGTGTGTGTGTGTTAGCACATGGAACTGTGTATGTATTAGCATGTGGAACTGTGTGTGTGTATTAGCAAGTGGAACTGTCTCTGTGTGTGTGTATTAGCACGAGGAAATCTTTGTATTTTTTTAGCACGTGGAACTCTGTGCGCGCGTGTGTGTGTGTTGGCACATGCAACTCTGTGTGTGTGTTAGCACATGGAACTGTGTGTGTTAGCACTTGGAACTCTGTGTGTGTCTGTGTGTTAGCACGTAGAACTCTTTGTTTGTGTGTTTTAGCATGTGGAAGTCTTTGTGTGTATTAGCACGTGAAACTGTGTATATGTGTGTTAGCACGTGGAACTCTGTGTGTTTGTGTTAGCATGTGGAACTGTGTGTGTGGTTGCACATGGAACTCTGTGTGTGTGTGATAGCACCTGGAACTGTGTGTGTGTTAGCACGTGGAAGTGTGTGTGTGTTAGCATGTGGAACTCTGTGTGTGTGTTAGCATGTGGAACTGTGTGTGTGCGTGTGTGTGTGTGTGTGTTAGCACGTGGAACTGTGTGTGTGTTAGCACGTGGAATTCTGTGTGTGTGTGTGTGTGTTAGCATGTGGAATTCTGTGTGTGTGTTTCTGTGCATGTTTGCACGTGGAATTCTGTATGTGTGTTTGTGTATGTGTGTGTGTTAGCACATGGAACTGTGTATGTATTAGCATGTGGAACTGTGTGTGTGTATTAGCAAGTGGAACTGACTCTGTGTGTGTGTATTAGCACGAGGAACTCTGTGTGTGTATATGTGTGTGTGTGTTTATGTTTGTGTCTGTGTGTGTGTGTATATCAGCACGTTGAACTCTGTGAGTGTGTGTGTGTATCAGCATGTTGAACTCTGTGTGTGTGTGTGTGTGTATATCAGCACGTTGAACTCTGTGTGTGTGTGTGTGTTAGCATGTGGAACTGAGTGTGTGTGTGTGTGTGTTAGCACGTGGAACTGTGTGTGTCTTAGCACGTGAAACTCTGTGTGTGTGTTAGCACATGGAACTATGTCTGTGTGTGTGTTAGCACGTGGAATTCTGTGTGTGTTAGCATATGGAACTCTGTGTGCGTGTTAGCACGTGTATCTGTGTGTGTGTTAGCACGTGGAACTCTTTGTGTGTGTTGTTTGCACATGGAACTCTGTGTGTGTTTGTCTGTGTTAGCATGTGGAACTGTGTGTGTGTACTAGCAAGTGGAACTGTGTGTGTGTGTGTGTGTGTGTGTGTGTGTGTGCATGTGTGTATCAGCACGTTGAACTCTGTGTGTGTGTGTGTGTGTGTGTGTGTTAGCTCGTGGAACTCTGTGTGTATGTGTTTATGTGTGTGTTAGCACGTGGAACAGTGTGTGTGTGTTATCACGTGGAATTCTGTTTGTGTGTGTTAGCATGTTGAATTTTGTGTGTGTGTTTCTGTGTGTGATAGCACGTAGAATTCTGTGTGTGTTAGCACGTGGAACTGTGTGTGTGTATTAGCACGAGGCACTCTGTTAGTGTGTATGTGTGTGTGTGTGTGTGTGTGTGTGTGTGTGTGTGTGTTAGCACGTGGAACTGTGTGTGTGTGTGTGTTAGCAGGTGGAACTGTGTGTGTGTGTGTGTTAGCACGTGGAACTCTGTGTGTGTCTTAGCACGTGAAACTCTGTGCGTGTGTCTGTGTTAGCACATGGAACTGTGTGTGTGTGTATAAGCAAGTGGAACTGACTGTGTGTCTGTGTGTGTGTGTGTGTGTGTGTGTATCAGCATGTTGAACTCTGTGTGTGTGTGTGTGTTAGCATGTGGAACTGAGTGTGTGTGTGTGTGTGTGTGTTAGCACGTGGAACTGTGTGTGTCTTAGCACGTGAAACTCTGTGTGTGTGTGTGTGTGTGTGTATCAGCATGTTGAACTCTGTGTGTGTGTGTGTGTGTATGTGTATATCAGCACGTTGAACTCTGTGTGTGTGTGTGTGTTAGCATGTGGAACTGAGTGTGTGTGTGTGTGTGTTAGCACGTGGAACTGTGTGTGTCTTAGCACGTGAAACTCTGTGTGTGTTAGCACATGGAACTATGTCTGTGTGTGTGTTAGCACGTGGAATTCTGTGTGTGTTAGCATATGGAACTCTGTGTGCGTGTTAGCACGTGTATCTGTGTGTGTGTGTTAGCACGTGGAACTCTTTGTGTGTGTTGTTTGCACATGGAACTCTGTGTGTGTTTGTCTGTGTTAGCACGTGGAACTGTGTGTGTGTACTAGCAAGTGGAACTGTGTGTGTGTGTGTGTGTGTGTGTGTGTGTGTGTGTGTGTATCAGCACGTTGAACTCTGTGTGTGTGTGTGTGTGTGTGTTAGCTCGTGGAACTCTGTGTGTATGTGTTTATGTGTGTGTTAGCACGTGGAACTGTGTGTGTGTGTTATCACGTGGAATTCTGTTTGTGTGTGTTAGCATGTTGAATTTTGTGTGTGTGTTTATGTGTGTGATAGCACGTGGAATTCTGTGTGTGTTAGCACGTGGAACTGTGTGTGTGTATTAGCACGAGGCACTCTGTGAGTGTGTATGTGTGTGTGTGTGTGTGTGTGTTAGCACGTGGAACTGTGTGTGTGTGTGTGTTAGCAGGTGGAACTGTGTGTGTGTGTGTGTTAGCACGTGGAACTCTGTGTGTGTCTTAGCACGTGAAACTCTGTGCGTGTGTCTGTGTTAGCACATGGAACTGTGTGTGTGTGTATAAGCAAGTGGAACTGACTGTGTGTCTGTGTGTGTGTGTGTGTGTGTGTATTAGCACGTGGAACTCTGTGTGTGTGTGTGTTAGCTTGTGGAACAGTGTGTGTGTGTTAGCACGTGGAACTCTGCATGTGGATGGGTGTGTTAGCACGTGAAATACTGTGTGTGTGTATGTGTGTGTTAGCACTTGGAACTGTGTGTGTGTATTAGCATGTGGAACTGTGTGTGTGTATTAGCAAGTGGAACTGTCTCTGTGTGTGTATTAGCACGAGGAACTCTGTGTATGTGCATGTGTGCTGTGTGTGTGTGTGTGTGGTGTGTCTTAGCACATGGAACTCTGTGTGTGTGTTAGCACTTGGAACTCTGTCTGTGTGTGTGTGTGTGTGTGTGTGTGTTAGCAGGTGGAAATCTTTGTATGTGTTTTAGCACGTGGAACTCTGTGTGTTTGTCTGTGTTAGCATGTGGAACTGTGTATGTGTGTATTAGCAAGTGGAACTGTCTCTGTGTGTGTGTATTAGCACGAGGAACTCTGTGTATGTGCATGTGTGTTGTGTGTGTGTGGTGTGTCTTAGACATGGAACTCTGTGTGTGTGTTAGCACTTGGAACTCTGTCTGTGTGTGTGTGTGTGTGTGTGTGTGTGTGTGTGTGTGTGTGTGTTTGTGTGTTAGCACGTGGAAATCTTTGTATGTGTTTTAGCACGTGGAACTCTGTGTGTTTGTCTGTGTTAGCATGTGGAACTGTGTATGTGTGTACTAGCAAGTGGAACTCTGTGTGTGTGTGTGTGTGTGTGTGTGTGTGCGTATTAGCACGTTGAACTCTGTGAGCGCGCGTGTGTGTGTTGGCACATGCAACTCTGTGTGTGTGTTAGCACGTGGAACTGTGTGTGTTAGCACTTGGAACTCTGTGTGTGTCTGTGTGTTAGCACGTAGAACTCTTTGTTTGTGTGTTTTAGCATGTGGAAGTCTTTGTGTGTATTAGCACGTGAAACTCTGTGTATATGTGTGTTAGCACATGGAACTCTGTGTGTGTGTGTTAGCATGTGGAACTGTGTGTGTGGTTGCACGTGGAACTCTGTGTGTGTGTGATAGCACGTGGAACTGTGTGTGTGTTAGCACGTGGAAGTGTGTGTGTGTTAGCATGTGGAACTCTGTGTGTGTGTTAGCATGTGGAACTGTGTGTGTGTGTGCTAGCACATGGAAATCTGTGTATGTGTTTTAGCACGTGAAACTCTGAATGTGTGTATGCTAACACGTGGATCTCTCTGTGTGTGTGTGTGTTGGCACATGCAACTCTGTGTGTGTGTGTTAGCATGTGGACCTGTGTGTGTGTATTAGCAAGTGGAACTGTCTCTGTGCGTGTGTATTAGCACGAGGAACTCTGTGTGTGTATATGTGTGTGTGTGTTTATGTTTGTGTCTTAGCACATGGAACTCTGTGTGTGTGTGTGTGTGTTTATGTTTGTCTTAGCACATGGAACTCTGTGTGTGTGTGTGTGTGTTTATGTTTGTGTCTTAGCACATGGAACTCTGTGTGTGTGTGTGTGTGTTAGCACGTGGAACTGTATGTGTGTGTTAGCACGTACACTGTGTGTATGTCTGTGTATGTGTTAGCACGTGGAACTGTGTATGTGTGTGTTAGCATGTGGAACTCTGCGTATGTGTGTGTTAGCACGTGGAACTGTGTATGTGTGTATTAGGTAGTGGAACTCTGTGTGTGTGTTTGTATTAGCACGTGGAACTCTATGTGTATGTTAGCACATGGATCTGTGTGTGTGTGTTAGCACGTGGAAATCTGTGTATATGTTTTAGCACATGGAACTCTGTATGTGTGTATGTTAACACGTGGAACAGTGTGTGTGCGTGTGTGTGTTGGCACGTGCAACTCTGTGTGTGTGTGTTAGCACGTGGAACTGTGTGTGTGTTTTTGCAAGTGGAACTGTGTGTATGTGTGTGTTAGCACGTGGAATACTGTGTGTGTTTGTGTGTGTTAGCACTTAGAACTGTGTGTGTGTTATCACGTGGAATTCTGTTTGTGTGTGTTAGCATGTTGAATTTTGTGTGTGTGTTTCTGTGTGTGATAGCACGTGGAATTCTGTGTGTGTTAGCACGTGGAACTGTGTGTGTGTATTAGCACGAGGCACTCTGTGAGTGTGTATGTGTGTGTGTGTGTGTGTGTGTGTGTTAGCACGTGGAACTGTGTGTGTGTGTGTGTTAGCAGGTGGAACTGTGTGTGTGTGTGTGTTAGCACGTGGAACTCTGTGTGTGTCTTAGCACGTGAAACTCTGTGCGTGTGTCTGTGTTAGCACATGGAACTGTGTGTGTGTGTATAAGCAAGTGGAACTGACTGTGTGTCTGTGTGTGTGTGTGTGTGTGTGTGTGTGTGTGTGTGTGTGTATTAGCACGTGGAACTCTGTGTGTGTGTGTGTGTTAGCTTGTGGAACAGTGTGTGTGTGTGTTAGCACGTGGAACTCTGCATGTGGATGGGTGTGTTAGCACGTGAAATACTGTGTGTGTGTATGTGTGTGTTAGCACTTGGAACTGTGTGTGTGTATTAGCATGTGGAACTGTGTGTGTGTATTAGCAAGTGGAACTGTCTCTGTGTGTGTATTAGCACGAGGAACTCTGTGTATGTGCATGTGTGCTGTGTGTGTGTGTGGTGTGTCTTAGCACATGGAACTCTGTCTGTGTTTTAGCACTTGGAACTCTGTCTGTGTGTGTGTGTGTGTGTGTGTGTGTTAGCAGGTGGAAATCTTTGTATGTGTTTTAGCACGTGGAACTCTGTGTGTTTGTCTGTGTTAGCATGTGGAACTGTGTATGTGTGTATTAGCAAGTGGAACTGTCTCTGTGTGTGTGTATTAGCACGAGGAACTCTGTGTATGTGCATGTGTGTTGTGTGTGTGTGGTGTGTCTTAGACATGGAACTCTGTGTGTGTGTTAGCACTTGGAACTCTGTGTGTGTGTGTGTGTGTGTGTGTGTGTGTGTGTGTGTGTGTGTGTGTGTGTGTTTGTGTGTTAGCACGTGGAAATCTTTGTATGTGTTTTAGCACGTGGAACTCTGTGTGTTTGTCTGTGTTAGCATGTGGAACTGTGTATGTGTGTACTAGCAAGTGGAACTCTGTGTGTGTGTGTGTGTGTGTGTATTAGCACATTGAACTCTGTGCGCGCGTGTGTGTGTGTTGGCACATGCAACTCTGTGTGTGTGTTAGCACGTGGAACTGTGTGTGTTAGCACTTGGAACTCTGTGTGTGTCTGTGTGTTAGCACGTAGAACTCTTTGTTTGTGTGTTTTAGCATGTGGAAGTCTTTGTGTGTATTAGCACGTGAAACTCTGTGTATATGTGTGTTAGCACGTGGAACTCTGTGTGTGTGTGTTAGCATGTGGAACTGTGTGTGTGGTTGCACGTGGAACTCTGTGTGTGTGTGATAGCACGTGGAACTGTGTGTGTGTTAGCACGTGGAAGTGTGTGTGTGTTAGCATGTGGAACTCTGTGTGTGTGTTAGCATGTGGAACTGTGTGTGTGTGCGTGTGTGCGTGTGTGTGTGTGTTAGCACGTGGAACTGTGTGTGTGTGTTAGCACGTGGAAATCTGTGTATGTGTTTTAGCACGTGAAACTCTGAATGTGTGTATGCTAACACGTGGATCTCTGTGTGTGTGTGTGTTGGCACATGCAACTCTGTGTGTGTGTGTTAGCATGTGGACCTGTGTGTGTGTATTAGCAAGTGGAACTGTCTCTGTGTGTGTGTATTAGCACGAGGAACTCTGTGTGTGTATATGTGTGTGTGTGTTTATGTTTGTGTCTTAGCACATGGAACTCTGTGTGTGTGTGTGTGTGTGTGTTTATGTTTGTGTCTTAGCACATGGAACTCTGTGTGTGTGTGTGTGTGTGTGTTGGCACATGCAACTCTGTGCGTGTGTGTGTGTGTTAGCATGTGGAACAGTGTGTGTGTGTGTTAGCACGTGGAACTCTGTGTATGTTTGTTAGTACGTGGAACTCTGCATGTGTATGTGTGTGTTAGCACGTGGAATACTGTGTGTGTTTGTGTGTGTTAGCACGTGGAACTGTGTGTGTGTGTTAGCACATGGAATTCTGTGTGTGTGTGTGTGTGTGTGTTAGCATGTGGAATTCTGTGTGTGTGTTTCTGTGCATGTTTGCACGTGGAATTCTGTATGTGTGTTTGTGTATGTGTGTGTGTGTTAGCACATGGAACTGTGTATGTATTAGCATGTGGAACTGTGTGTGTGTATTAGCAAGTGGAACTGACTCTGTGTGTGTGTATTAGCACGAGGAACTCTGTGTGTGTATATGTGTGTGGGTTTATGTTTGTGTCTTAGCACATGGAACTCTGTGTGTGTTTATGTTTGTGTCTGTGTGTGTGTGTGTGTGTATATCAGCACGTTGAACTCTGTGTGTGTGTGTGTGTATCAGCATGTTGAACTCTGTGTGTGTGTGTGTGTGTGTATATCAGCACGTTGAACTCTGTGTGTGTGTGTGTGTTAGCATGTGGAACTGAGTGTGTGTGTGTGTGTTAGCACGTGGAACTGTGTGTGTCTTAGCACGTGAAACTCTGTGTGTGTTTTTGCAAGTGGAACTGTGTGTGTGTTTTTGCAAGTGGAACTGTGTGTATGTGTGTGTTAGCACGTGGAATACTGTGTGTGTTTGTGTGTGTTAGCACTTAGAACTGTGTGTGTGTTAGCACGTGGAATTCTGTGTGTGTGTGTGTGTGTTAGCAGGTGGAATTCTGTGTGTGTGTTTCTGTGCATGTTTGCACGTGGAATTCTGTGTGTGTGTTTGTGTATGTGTGTGTGTGTTAGCACATGGAACTGTGTATGTATTAGCATGTGGAACTGTGTGTGTATTAGCAAGTGGAACTGTCTCTGCGTGTGTGTATTAGCACGAGGAACTCTGTGTGTGTATATGTGTGTGTGTTTATGTTTGTGTCTTAGCACATGGAACTCTGTGTGTGTGTGTGTGTGTGTTAGCACATGGAACTGTGTGTGTCTTAGCACGTGAAACTCTGTGTGTGTGTTAGCACATGGAACTCTGTGTGTGTGTGTGTGTTAGCACGTGGAATTCTGTGTGTGTTAGCATATGGAACTCTGTGTGCGTGTTAGCACGTGTATCTCTGTGTGTGTGTGTGTGTTAGCACGTGGAACTCTTTGTGTGTGTTGTTTGCACATGGAACTCTGTGTGTGTTTGTCTGTGTTAGCATGTGGAACTGTGTGTGTGTGTACTAGCAAGTGGAACTGTGTGTGTGTGTGTGTGTGTGTGTGTGTGGGTGTGTGTGTGTATCAGCACGTTGAACTCTGTGTGTGTGTGTGTGTGTTAGCTCGTGGAACTCTGTGTGTGTGTGTTTATGTGTGTGTTAGCACGTGGAACTCTGTGTGTGTGTGTGTTAGCACTTGGAACTGTGTGTGTGTGTTATCACGTGGAATTCTGTTTGTGTGTGTTAGCATGTTGAATTTTGTGTGTGTGTTTCTGTGTGTGATAGCACGTGGAATTCTGTGTGTGTTAGCACGTGGAACTGTGTGTGTGTATTAGCACGAGGCACTCTGTGAGTGTGTATGTATGTGTGTGTGTGTGTGTGTGGTGTGTCTTAGACATGGAACTCTGTGTGTGTGTTAGCACTTGGAACTCTGTGTGTGTGTGTGTGTGTGTGTGTGTTTGTGTGTTAGCACGTGGAAATCTTTGTATGTGTTTTAGCACGTGGAACTCTGTGTGTTTGTCTGTGTTAGCATGTGGAACTGTGTATGTGTGTACTAGCAAGTGGAACTCTGTGTGTGTGTGTGTGTATTAGCATGTTGAACTCTGTGCGCGCGTGTGTGTGTGTTGGCACATGCAACTCTGTGTGTGTGTTAGCACGTGGAACTGTGTGTGTGTGTGTTAGCACGTGGAAATCTGTGTATGTGTTTTAGCACGTGAAACTCTGAATGTGTATATGCTAACACGTGGATCTCTGTGTGTGTGTGTGTGTGTATTAGCTCGTTGAACTCTGTGCGCGCGCGTGTGTGTGTTGGCACATGCAACTCTGTGTGTGTGTTAGCACGTGGAACTGTGTGTGTTAGCACTTGGAACTCTGTGTGTGTCTGTGTGTTAGCACGTAGAACTCTTTGTTTGTGTGTTTTAGCATGTGGAAGTCTTTGTGTGTATTAGCACGTGAAACTCTGAGTATATGTGTGTTAGCACGTGGAACTCTGTGTGTGTGTGATAGCACGTGGAACTGTGTGTGTGTTAGCACGTGGAAGTGTGTGTGTGTTAGCATGGGGAACTCCGTGTGTGTGTTAGCATGTGGAACTGTGTGTGTGTGCGTGTGTGTGTGTGTGTGTTAGCACGTGGAACTGTGTGTGTGTGTGTTAGCACGTGGAAATCTGTGTATGTGTTTTAGCACGTGAAACTCTGAATGTGTATATGCTAACACGTGGATCTCTGTGTGTGTGTGTGTGTGTGTGTGTGTGTGTTGGCACATGCAACTCTGTGTGTGTGTGTGTTAGCATGTGGACCTGTGTGTGTGTGTGTGTGTGTGTGTTAGCACGTGTATCTGTGTGTGTGTTAGCACGTAGAATTCCTTGTGTGTGTTGATGGCACAAGGAACTCTGTGTGTGTTTGTCTGTGTTAGCATGTGGAACTCTGTGTGTGTGTGTGTGTGTGTGTGTGTGTGTGTGTGTTAGCTTGTGTAACTCTGTGTGTGTGTGTGTGTTAGCATGTGGAACAGTGTGTGTGTGTGAGCACGTGGAACTCTGTGTATGTTTGTTAGTACGTGGAACTCTGCATGTGTATGTGTGTGTTAGCACGTGGAATACCGTGTGTGTTTGTGTGTGTTAGCACTTGGAACTGTGTGTGTGTTAGCATGTGGAATTCTGTGTGTGTGTTTCTGTGCATGTTTGCACGTGGAATTCTGTGTGTGTGTTTGTGTATGTGTGTGTGTGTTAGCACATGGAACTGTGTATGTATTAGCATGTGGAACTGTGTGTGTGTATTAACAAGTGGAACTGTCTCTGTGTGTGTGTATTAGCACGAGGAACTCTGTGTGTGTATATGTGTGTGGGTTTATGTTTGTGTCTTAGCACATGGAACTCTGTGTGTGTGTGTGTGTGTGTGTGTGTGTGTTAGCACGTGGAAATCTTTGTATGTGTTTTAGCACGTGGAACTCTGTGTGTTTGTCTGTGTTAGCATGTGGAACTGTGTATGTGTGTACTAGCAAGAGGAACTGTGTGTGTGTGTGTGTGTGTGTGTGTGTGTGTGTGTGTGTGTATTAGCACGTTGAACTCTGTGCGCGCGTGTGTGTTAGCATGTGGAACAATGTGTGTGTGTTAGCACGTGGAACTCTGTGTGTATATGTTAACACGTGGAACTGTGTGTGTGTGTGTGTGTGTGTGTGTGTTGGCACGTGCAAATCTGTGTGTGTGTGTTAGCACGTAGAACTGTGTGTGTGTCTTTGTGTGTTAGCACATGGAACTCTGTGTGTGTGTTAGCACGTGGAACTCTGTGTATGTTTGTTAGTACGTGGAACTCTGCATGTGTATGTGTGTGTTAGCACGTGGAATACTGTGTGTGTTTGTGTGTGTTAGCACTTGGAACTGTGTGTGTGTGTTAGCACGTGGAATTCTGTGTGTGTGTGTGTGTTAGCATGTGGAATTCTGTGTGTGTGTGTGTGTGTGTGTGTATCAGCACGTTGAACTCTGTGTGTGTGTGTGTTAGCATGTGGAACTGAGTGTGTGTGTGTGTGTTAGCACGTGGAACTGTGTGTGTCTTAGCACGTGAAACTCTGTGTGTGTGTTAGCACATGGAACTATGTCTGTGTGTGTATTAGCACGAGGAACTCTGTGTGTGTATATGTGTGTGTGTTTATGTTTGTGTCTTAGCACATGGAACTCTGTGTGTGTGTGTGTGTGTGTTAGCACATGGAACTGTGTGTGTCTTAGCACGTGAAACTCTGTGTGTGTGTTAGCACATGGAACTCTGTGTGTGTGTGTGTGTTAGCACGTGGAATTCTGTGTGTGTTAGCATATGGAACTCTGTGTGCGTGTTAGCACGTGTATCTCTGTGTGTGTGTGTGTTAGCACGTGGAACTCTTTGTGTGTGTTGTTTGCACATGGAACTCTGTGTGTGTTTGTCTGTGTTAGCATGTGGAACTGTGTGTGTGTGTACTAGCAAGTGGAACTGTGTGTGTGTGTGTGTGTGTGTGTGTGTGTGTGTGTGTGTGTATCAGCACGTTGAACTCTGTGTGTGTGTGTGTGTGTTAGCTCGTGGAACTCTGTGTGTGTGTGTTTATGTGTGTGTTAGCACGTGGAACTCTGTGTGTGTGTGTGTTAGCACTTGGAACTGTGTGTGTGTGTTATCACGTGGAATTCTGTTTGTGTGTGTTAGCATGTTGAATTTTGTGTGTGTGTTTCTGTGTGTGATAGCACGTGGAATTCTGTGTGTGTTAGCACGTGGAACTGTGTGTGTGTATTAGCACGAGGCACTCTGTGAGTGTGTATGTATGTGTGTGTGTGTGTGTGTGGTGTGTCTTAGACATGGAACTCTGTGTGTGTGTTAGCACTTGGAACTCTGTGTGTGTGTGTGTGTGTGTGTGTTTGTGTGTTAGCACGTGGAAATCTTTGTATGTGTTTTAGCACGTGGAACTCTGTGTGTTTGTCTGTGTTAGCATGTGGAACTGTGTATGTGTGTACTAGCAAGTGGAACTCTGTGTGTGTGTGTGTGTATTAGCATGTTGAACTCTGTGCGCGCGTGTGTGTGTGTTGGCACATGCAACTCTGTGTGTGTGTTAGCACGTGGAACTGTGTGTGTGTGTGTTAGCACGTGGAAATCTGTGTATGTGTTTTAGCACGTGAAACTCTGAATGTGTATATGCTAACACGTGGATCTCTGTGTGTGTGTGTGTGTGTATTAGCTCGTTGAACTCTGTGCGCGCGCGTGTGTGTGTTGGCACATGCAACTCTGTGTGTGTGTTAGCACTTGGAACTCTGTGTGTGTCTGTGTGTTAGCACGTAGAACTCTTTGTTTGTGTGTTTTAGCATGTGGAAGTCTTTGTGTGTATTAGCACGTGAAACTCTGAGTATATGTGTGTTAGCACGTGGAACTCTGTGTGTGTGTGATAGCACGTGGAACTGTGTGTGTGTTAGCACGTGGAAGTGTGTGTGTGTTAGCATGGGGAACTCCGTGTGTGTGTTAGCATGTGGAACTGTGTGTGTGTGCGTGTGTGTGTGTGTGTGTTAGCACGTGGAACTGTGTGTGTGTGTGTTAGCACGTGGAAATCTGTGTATGTGTTTTAGCACGTGAAACTCTGAATGTGTATATGCTAACACGTGGATCTCTGTGTGTGTGTGTGTGTGTGTGTGTGTGTGTGTTGGCACATGCAACTCTGTGTGTGTGTGTGTTAGCATGTGGACCTGTGTGTGTGTGTGTGTGTGTGTGTTAGCACGTGTATCTGTGTGTGTGTTAGCACGTAGAATTCCTTGTGTGTGTTGATGGCACAAGGAACTCTGTGTGTGTTTGTCTGTGTTAGCATGTGGAACTCTGTGTGTGTGTGTGTGTGTGTGTGTGTGTGTGTGTTAGCTTGTGTAACTCTGTGTGTGTGTGTGTGTTAGCATGTGGAACAGTGTGTGTGTGTGAGCACGTGGAACTCTGTGTATGTTTGTTAGTACGTGGAACTCTGCATGTGTATGTGTGTGTTAGCACGTGGAATACCGTGTGTGTTTGTGTGTGTTAGCACTTGGAACTGTGTGTGTGTTAGCATGTGGAATTCTGTGTGTGTGTTTCTGTGCATGTTTGCACGTGGAATTCTGTGTGTGTGTTTGTGTATGTGTGTGTGTGTTAGCACATGGAACTGTGTATGTATTAGCATGTGGAACTGTGTGTGTGTATTAGCAAGTGGAACTGTCTCTGTGTGTGTGTATTAGCACGAGGAACTCTGTGTGTGTATATGTGTGTGGGTTTATGTTTGTGTCTTAGCACATGGAACTCTGTGTGTGTGTGTGTGTGTGTGTGTGTGTGTGTTAGCACGTGGAAATCTTTGTATGTGTTTTAGCACGTGGAACTCTGTGTGTTTGTCTGTGTTAGCATGTGGAACTGTGTATGTGTGTACTAGCAAGAGGAACTGTGTGTGTGTGTGTGTGTGTGTGTGTGTGTGTGTGTGTGTGTGTGTGTATTAGCACGTTGAACTCTGTGCGCGCGTGTGTGTTAGCATGTGGAACAATGTGTGTGTGTTAGCACGTGGAACTCTGTGTGTATATGTTAACACGTGGAACTGTGTGTGTGTGTGTGTGTGTGTGTGTGTTGGCACGTGCAAATCTGTGTGTGTGTGTTAGCACGTAGAACTGTGTGTGTGTCTTTGTGTGTTAGCACATGGAACTCTGTGTGTGTGTTAGCACGTGGAACTCTGTGTATGTTTGTTAGTACGTGGAACTCTGCATGTGTATGTGTGTGTTAGCACGTGGAATACTGTGTGTGTTTGTGTGTGTTAGCACTTGGAACTGTGTGTGTGTGTTAGCACGTGGAATTCTGTGTGTGTGTGTGTTAGCATGTGGAATTCTGTGTGTGTGTGTGTGTGTGTGTGTATCAGCACGTTGAACTCTGTGTGTGTGTGTGTTAGCATGTGGAACTGAGTGTGTGTGTGTGTGTTAGCACGTGGAACTGTGTGTGTCTTAGCACGTGAAACTCTGTGTGTGTGTTAGCACATGGAACTATGTCTGTGTGTGTATTAGCACGAGGAACTCTGTGTGTGTATATGTGTGTGTGTTTATGTTTGTGTCTTAGCACATGGAACTCTGTGTGTGTGTGTGTGTGTGTTAGCACATGGAACTGTGTGTGTCTTAGCACGTGAAACTCTGTGTGTGTGTTAGCACATGGAACTCTGTGTGTGTGTGTGTGTTAGCACGTGGAATTCTGTGTGTGTTAGCATATGGAACTCTGTGTGCGTGTTAGCACGTGTATCTCTGTGTGTGTGTGTGTGTTAGCACGTGGAACTCTTTGTGTGTGTTGTTTGCACATGGAACTCTGTGTGTGTTTGTCTGTGTTAGCATGTGGAACTGTGTGTGTGTGTACTAGCAAGTGGAACTGTGTGTGTGTGTGTGTGTGTGTGTGTGTGTGTGTGTGTGTGTATCAGCACGTTGAACTCTGTGTGTGTGTGTGTGTGTTAGCTCGTGGAACTCTGTGTGTGTGTGTTTATGTGTGTGTTAGCACGTGGAACTCTGTGTGTGTGTGTGTTAGCACTTGGAACTGTGTGTGTGTGTTATCACGTGGAATTTTGTTTGTGTGTGTTAGCATGTTGAATTTTGTGTGTGTGTTTCTGTGTGTGATAGCACGTGGAATTCTGTGTGTGTTAGCACGTGGAACTGTGTGTGTGTATTAGCACGAGGCACTCTGTGAGTGTGTATGTATGTGTGTGTGTGTGTGTGTGGTGTGTCTTAGACATGGAACTCTGTGTGTGTGTTAGCACTTGGAACTCTGTGTGTGTGTGTGTGTGTGTGTGTGTTTGTGTGTTAGCACGTGGAAATCTTTGTATGTGTTTTAGCACGTGGAACTCTGTGTGTTTGTCTGTGTTAGCATGTGGAACTGTGTATGTGTGTACTAGCAAGTGGAACTCTGTGTGTGTGTGTGTGTATTAGCATGTTGAACTCTGTGCGCGCGTGTGTGTGTGTTGGCACATGCAACTCTGTGTGTGTGTTAGCACGTGGAACTGTGTGTGTGTGTGTTAGCACGTGGAAATCTGTGTATGTGTTTTAGCACGTGAAACTCTGAATGTGTATATGCTAACACGTGGATCTCTGTGTGTGTGTGTGTGTGTATTAGCTCGTTGAACTCTGTGCGCGCGCGTGTGTGTGTTGGCACATGCAACTCTGTGTGTGTGTTAGCACGTGGAACTGTGTGTGTTAGCACTTGGAACTCTGTGTGTGTCTGTGTGTTAGCACGTAGAACTCTTTGTTTGTGTGTTTTAGCATGTGGAAGTCTTTGTGTGTATTAGCACGTGAAACTCTGAGTATATGTGTGTTAGCACGTGGAACTCTGTGTGTGTGTGATAGCACGTGGAACTGTGTGTGTGTTAGCACGTGGAAGTGTGTGTGTGTTAGCATGGGGAACTCCGTGTGTGTGTTAGCATGTGGAACTGTGTGTGTGTGCGTGTGTGTGTGTGTGTGTTAGCACGTGGAACTGTGTGTGTGTGTGTTAGCACGTGGAAATCTGTGTATGTGTTTTAGCACGTGAAACTCTGAATGTGTATATGCTAACACGTGGATCTCTGTGTGTGTGTGTGTGTGTGTGTGTGTGTGTGTTGGCACATGCAACTCTGTGTGTGTGTGTGTTAGCATGTGGACCTGTGTGTGTGTGTGTGTGTGTGTGTTAGCACGTGTATCTGTGTGTGTGTTAGCACGTAGAATTCCTTGTGTGTGTTGATGGCACAAGGAACTCTGTGTGTGTTTGTCTGTGTTAGCATGTGGAACTCTGTGTGTGTGTGTGTGTGTGTGTGTGTGTGTGTTAGCTTGTGTAACTCTGTGTGTGTGTGTGTGTTAGCATGTGGAACAGTGTGTGTGTGTGAGCACGTGGAACTCTGTGTATGTTTGTTAGTACGTGGAACTCTGCATGTGTATGTGTGTGTTAGCACGTGGAATACCGTGTGTGTTTGTGTGTGTTAGCACTTGGAACTGTGTGTGTGTTAGCATGTGGAATTCTGTGTGTGTGTTTCTGTGCATGTTTGCACGTGGAATTCTGTGTGTGTGTTTGTGTATGTGTGTGTGTGTTAGCACATGGAACTGTGTATGTATTAGCATGTGGAACTGTGTGTGTGTATTAGCAAGTGGAACTGTCTCTGTGTGTGTGTATTAGCACGAGGAACTCTGTGTGTGTATATGTGTGTGGGTTTATGTTTGTGTCTTAGCACATGGAACTCTGTGTGTGTGTGTGTGTGTGTGTGTGTGTGTGTTAGCACGTGGAAATCTTTGTATGTGTTTTAGCACGTGGAACTCTGTGTGTTTGTCTGTGTTAGCATGTGGAACTGTGTATGTGTGTACTAGCAAGAGGAACTGTGTGTGTGTGTGTGTGTGTGTGTGTGTGTGTGTGTGTGTGTGTGTGTGTGTATTAGCACGTTGAACTCTGTGCGCGCGTGTGTGTTAGCATGTGGAACAATGTGTGTGTGTTAGCACGTGGAACTCTGTGTGTATATGTTAACACGTGGAACTGTGTGTGTGTGTGTGTGTGTGTGTGTGTGTTGGCACGTGCAAATCTGTGTGTGTGTGTTAGCACGTAGAACTGTGTGCGTGTCTTTGTGTGTTAGCACATGGAACTCTGTGTGTGTGTTAGCACGTGGAACTCTGTGTATGTTTGTTAGTACGTGGAACTCTGCATGTGTATGTGTGTGTTAGCACGTGGAATACTGTGTGTGTTTGTGTGTGTTAGCACTTGGAACTGTGTGTGTGTGTTAGCACGTGGAATTCTGTGTGTGTGTGTGTGTTAGCATGTGGAATTCTGTGTGTGTGTGTGTGTGTGTGTGTATCAGCACGTTGAACTCTGTGTGTGTGTGTGTTAGCATGTGGAACTGAGTGTGTGTGTGTGTGTTAGCACGTGGAACTGTGTGTGTCTTAGCACGTGAAACTCTGTGTGTGTGTTAGCACATGGAACTATGTCTGTGTGCGTGTTAGCACGTGGAATTCTGTGTGTGTTAGCATATGGAACTCTGTGTGCGTGTTAGCACGTGTATCTGTGTGTGTGTGTGTTAGCACGTGGAACTCTTTGTGTGTGTTGTTTGCACATGGAACTCTGTGTGTGTTTGTCTGTGTTAGCATGTGGAACTGTGTGTGTGTACTAGCAAGTGGAACTGTGTGTGTGTGTGTGTGTGTGTGTGTATCAGCATGTTGAACTCTGTGTGTGTGTGTGTGTGTGTGTGTGTGTGTGTGTTAGCTCGTGGAACTCTGTGTGTATGTGTTTATGTGTGTGTTAGCACGTGGAACTGTGTGTGTGTTATCACGTGGAATTCTGTTTGTGTGTGTTAGCATGTTGAATTTTGTGTGTGTGTTTCTGTGTGTGATAGCACGTGGAATTCTGTGTGTGTTAGCACGTGGAACTGTGTGTGTGTATTAGCACGAGGCACTCTGTGAGTGTGTATGTGTGTGTGTGTGTGTGTGTGTGTGTGTGTGTTAGCACGTGGAATTGTGTGTGTGTGTGTGTGTGTTAGCACGTGGAATTGTGTGTGTGTGTGTTAGCAGGTGGAACTGTGTGTGTGTGTGTGTTAGCACGTGGAACTCTGTGTGTGTCTTAGCACGTGAAACTCTGTGCGTGTGTCTGTGTTAGCACATGGAACTGTGTGTGTGTGTATAAGCAAGTGGAACTGACTGTGTGTGTGTGTGTGTGTGTGTGTGTGTGTGTGTTGTGTATTAGCACGTGGAACTCTGTGTGTGTGTGTTAGCTTGTGGAACAGTGTGTGTGTGTGTTAGCACGTGGAACTCTGCATGTGGATGGGTGTGTTAGCACGTGAAATACTGTGTGTGTGTATGTGTGTGTTAGCACTTGGAACTGTGTGTGTGTATTAGCATGTGGAACTGTGTGTGTGTATTAGCAAGTTGAACTGTCTCTGTGTGTGTGTATTAGCACGAGGAACTCTGTGTATGTGCATGTGTGTTGTGTGTGTGTGGTGTGTCTTAGACATGGAACTCTGTGTGTGTGTTAGCACTTGGAACTCTGTGTGTGTGTGTGTGTGTGTGTGTGTGTGTGTGTGTGTGTGTGTGTGTGTTTGTGTGTTAGCACGTGGAAATCTTTGTATGTGTTTTAGCACGTGGAACTCTGTGTGTTTGTCTGTGTTAGCATGTGGAACTGTGTATGTGTGTACTAGCAAGTGGAACTCTGTGTGTGTGTGTGTGTGTGTGTATTAGCACATTGAACTCTGTGCGCGCGTGTGTGTGTGTTGGCACATGCAACTCTGTGTGTGTGTTAGCACGTGGAACTGTGTGTGTTAGCACTTGGAACTCTGTGTGTGTCTGTGTGTTAGCACGTAGAACTCTTTGTTTGTGTGTTTTAGCATGTGGAAGTCTTTGTGTGTATTAGCACGTGAAACTCTGTGTATATGTGTGTTAGCACGTGGAACTCTGTGTGTGTGTGTTAGCATGTGGAACTGTGTGTGTGGTTGCACGTGGAACTCTGGGTGTGTGTGATAGCACGTGGAACTGTGTGTGTGTTAGAACGTGGAAGTGTGTGTGTGTTAGCATGTGGAACTCTGTGTGTGTGTTAGCATGTGGAACTGTGTGTGTGTGCGTGTGTGCGTGTGTGTGTGTGTTAGCACGTGGAACTGTGTGTGTGTGTTAGCACGTGGAAATCTGTGTATGTGTTTTAGCACGTGAAACTCTGAATGTGTGTATGCTAACACGTGGATCTCTGTGTGTGTGTGTGTTGGCACATGCAACTCTGTGTGTGTGTGTTAGCATGTGGACCTGTGTGTGTGTATTAGCAAGTGGAACTGTCTCTGTGTGTGTGTATTAGCACGAGGAACTCTGTGTGTGTATATGTGTGTGTGTGTTTATGTTTGTGTCTTAGCACATGGAACTCTGTGTGTGTGTGTGTGTGTGTGTTTATGTTTGTGTCTTAGCACATGGAACTCTGTGTGTGTGTGTGTGTGTGTGTTGGCACATGCAACTCTGTGCGTGTGTGTGTGTGTTAGCATGTGGAACAGTGTGTGTGTGTGTTAGCACGTGGAACTCTGTGTATGTTTGTTAGTACGTGGAACTCTGCATGTGTATGTGTGTGTTAGCACGTGGAATACTGTGTGTGTTTGTGTGTGTTAGCACGTGGAACTGTGTGTGTGTGTTAGCACGTGGAATTCTGTGTGTGTGTGTGTTAGCATGTGGAATTCTGTGTGTGTGTTTCTGTGCATGTTTGCACGTGGAATTCTGTATGTGTGTTTGTGTATGTGTGTGTGTGTTAGCACATGGAACTGTGTATGTATTAGCATGTGGAACTGTGTGTGTGTATTAGCAAGTGGAACTGACTCTGTGTGTGTGTATTAGCACGAGGAACTCTGTGTGTGTATATGTGTGTGTGTGTTTATGTTTGTGTCTGTGTGTGTGTGTGTGTATATCAGCACGTTGAACTCTGTGTGTGTGTGTGTGTATCAGCATGTTGAACTCTGTGTGTGTGTGTGTGTGTATATCAGCACGTTGAACTCTGTGTGTGTGTGTGTGTTAGCATGTGGAACTGAGTGTGTGTGTGTGTGTTAGCACGTGGAACTGTGTGTGTCTTAGCACGTGAAACTCTGTGTGTGTGTTAGCACATGGAACTATGTCTGTGTGTGTGTTAGCACGTGGAATTCTGTGTGTGTTAGCATATGGAACTCTGTGTGCGTGTTAGCACGTGTATCTGTGTGTGTGTGTGTTAGCACGTGGAACTCTGTGTGTGTGTGTTAGCACGTGGAACTGTGTGTGTGTTTTTGCAAGTGGAACTGTGTGTGTGTTTTTGCAAGTGGAACTGTGTGTATGTGTGTGTTAGCACGTGGAATACTGTGTGTGTTTGTGTGTGTTAGCACTTAGAACTGTGTGTGTGTTAGCACGTGGAATTCTGTGTGTGTGTGTGTGTTAGCAGGTGGAATTCTGTGTGTGTGTTTCTGTGCATGTTTGCACGTGGAATTCTGTGTGTGTGTTTGTGTATGTGTGTGTGTGTGTTAGCACATGGAACTGTGTATGTATTAGCATGTGGAACTGTGTGTGTATTAGCAAGTGGAACTGTCTCTGTGTGTGTGTATTAGCACGAGGAACTCTGTGTGTGTATATGTGTGTGTGTTTATGTTTGTGTCTTAGCACATGGAACTCTGTGTGTGTGTGTGTGTGTTAGCACGTGGAAATCTTTGTATGTGTTTTAGCACGTGGAACTCTGTGTGTTTGTCTGTGTTAGCATGTGGAACTGTGTATGTGTGTACTAGCAAGTGGAACTGTGTGTGTGTGTGTGTGTGTGTGTGTGTGTGTGTGTGTGTATTAGCACGTTGAACTCTGTGTGCGGTGTGTGTGTGTGTGTTTGCATGTGGAACAATGTGTGTGTGTTAGCACGTGGAACTCTGTGTGTGTATGTTAACACGTGGAACTGTGTGTGTGTGTGTGTGTGTTGGCACGTGCAACTCTGTGTGTGTGTGTTAGCACGTACAACTGTGTGTGTGCCTTTGTGTGTTAGCACATGGAACTCTGTGTGTGTGTTAGGACGTGAATCTCTGTGTTTGTTAGCACATGGAACTGTGTGTGTGTGTGTGTGTGTGTGTGTGTGTGTGTGTGTATTAGCACGTGGAACTGTGTGTGTGTGTGTGTGTGTGTGTGTTGGCACATGCAACTCTGTGCGTGTGTGTGTGTGTTAGCATGTGGAACAGTGTGTGTGTGTGTTAGCACGTGGAACTCTGTGTATGTTTGTTAGTACGTGGAACTCTGCATGTGTATGTGTGTGTTAGCACGTGGAATACTGTGTGTGTTTGTGTGTGTTAGCACTTGGAACTGTGTGTGTGTGTGTGTGTGTGTGTGTATCAGCACGTTGAACTCTGTGTGTGTGTGTTAGCTCGTGGAACTCTGTGTGTATGTGTTTATGTGTGTGTTAGCACGTGGAACTGTGTGTGTGTTATCACGTGGAATTCTGTTTGTGTGTGTTAGCATGTTGAATTTTGTGTGTGTGTTTCTGTGTGTGATAGCACGTGGAATTCTGTGTGTGTTAGCACGTGGAACTGTGTGTGTGTATTAGCACGAGGCACTCTGTGAGTGTGTATGTGTGTGTGTGTGTGTGTGTGTGTGTGTTAGCACGTGGAACTGTGTGTGTGTGTGTGTTAGCAGGTGGAACTGTGTGTGTGTGTTAGCACGTGGAACTCTGTGTGTGTCTTAGCACGTGAAACTCTGTGCGTGTGTCTGTGTTAGCACATGGAACTGTGTGTGTGTGTATAAGCAAGTGGAACTGACTGTGTGTCTGTGTGTGTGTGTGTGTGTGTGTGTGTATTAGCACGTGGAACTCTGTGTGTGTGTGTGTGTTAGCTTGTGGAACAGTGTGTGTGTGTGTTAGCACGTGGAACTCTGCATGTGAATGGGTGTGTTAGCACGTGAAATACTGTGTGTGTGTATGTGTGTGTTAGCACTTGGAACTGTGTGTGTGTATTAGCATGTGGAACTGTGTGTGTGTATTAGCAATTGGAACTGTCTCTGTGTGTGTATTAGCACGAGGAACTGTGTGTGTGTGTGTGTGTGTGTATTAGCACGTGGAACTGTGTGTGTGTGTGTGTGTGTGTGTGTGTGTGTGTGTGTTGGCACATGCAACTCTGTGTGTGTGTGTGTTAGCATGTGGAACAGTGTGTGTGTGTGTTAGCACGTGGAACTCTGTGTATGTTTGTTAGTACGTGGAACTCTGCATGTGTATGTGTGTGTTAGCACGTGGAATACTGTGTGTGTTTGTGTGTGTTAGCACTTGGAACTGTGTGTGTGTGTTAGCACGTGGAATTCTGTGTGTGTGTGTGTGTGTGTGTGTGTTAGCATGTGGAATTCTGTGTGTGTTTCTGTGCATGTTTGCACGTGGAATTCAGTGTGTGTGTTTGTGTATGTGTGTGTGTGTTAGCACATGGAACTGTGTATGTATTAGCATGTGGAACTGTGTGTGTGTATTAGCAAGTGGAACTGACTCTGTGTGTGTGTATTAGCACGAGGAACTCTGTGTGTGTATATGTGTGTGTGTTTATGTTTGTGTCTTAGCACATGGAACTCTGTGTGTGTGTGTGTGTATATCAGCACGTTGAACTCTGTGTGTTTGTGCGTTAGCATGTGGAACTGAGTGTGTGTGTGTGTGTTAGCACGTGGAACTGTGTGTGTCTTAGCACGTGAAACTCTGTGTGTGTGTGAGCACATGGAACTATGTGTGTGTGTGTTAGCACGTGGAATTCTGTGTGTGTTAGCATATGGAACTCTGTGTGCGTGTTAGCACGTGTATCTGTGTGTGTGTGTTAGCACGTGGAACTCTTTGTGTGTGTTGTTTGCACATGGAACTCTGTGTGTGTTTGTCTGTGTTAGCATGTGGAACTGTGTGTGTGTACTAGCAAGTGGAACTGTGTGTGTGTGTGTGTGTGTGTGTGTGTGTGTGTGTGTGTATCAGCACGTTGAGCTCTGTGTGTGTGTGTGTTAGCTCGTGGAACTCTGTGTGTATGTGTTTATGTGTGTGTTAGCACATGGAACTGTGTGTGTGTGTTATCACGTGGAATTCTGTTTGTGTGTGTTAGCATGTTGAATTTTGTGTGTGTGTTTCTGTGTGTGATAGCACGTGGAATTCTGTGTGTGTTAGCACGTGGAACTGTGTGTGTGTATTAGCACGAGGCACTCTGTGAGTGTGTATGTGTGTGTGTCTGTGTGTGTGTGTTAGCACGTGGAACTGTGTGTGTGTGTGTTAGCAGGTGGAACTGTGTGTGTGTGTGTGTGTTAGCACATGGAACTCTGTGTGTGTCTTAGCACGTGAAACTCTGTGTATGTTTGTTAGTACGTGGAACTCTGCATGTGTATGTGTGTGTTAGCACGTGGAATACTGTGTGTGTTTGTGTGTGTTAGCACTTGGAACTGTGTGTGTGTGTTAGCACGTGGAATTCTGTGTGTGTGTGTGTGTGTTAGCATGTGGAATTCTGTGTGTGTGTGTGTGTGTGTGTGTATCAGCACGTTGAACTCTGTGTGTGTGTTTGTTAGCATGTGGAACTGAGTGTGTGTGTGTGTGTTAGCACGTGGAACTGTGTGTGTCTTAGCACGTGAAACTCTGTGTGTGTGTTAGCACATGGAACTATGTCTGTGTGCGTGTGTGTGTGTGTGTGTGTGTTAGCACGTGGAATTCTGTGTGTGTTAGCATATGGAACTCTGTGTGCGTGTTAGCACGTGTATCTGTGTGTGTGTGTGTTAGCACGTGGAACTCTTTGTGTGTGTTGTTTGCACATGGAACTCTGTGTGTGTTTGTCTGTGTTAGCATGTGGAACTGTGTGTGTGTACTAGCAAGTGGAACTGTGTGTGTGTGTGTGTGTGTGTGTATCAGCATGTTGAACTCTGTGTGTGTGTGTGTGTGTGTGTGTGTGTGTTAGCTCGTGGAACTCTGTGTGTATGTGTTTATGTGTGTGTTAGCACGTGGAACTGTGTGTGTGTTATCACGTGGAATTCTGTTTGTGTGTGTTAGCATGTTGAATTTTGTGTGTGTGTTTCTGTGTGTGATAGCACGTGGAATTCTGTGTGTGTTAGCACGTGGAACTGTGTGTGTGTATTAGCACGAGGCACTCTGTGAGTGTGTATGTGTGTGTGTGTGTGTGTGTTAGCACGTGGAATTGTGTGTGTGTGTGTGTGTGTTAGCACGTGGAATTGTGTGTGTGTGTGTTAGCAGGTGGAACTGTGTGTGTGTGTGTGTTAGCACGTGGAACTCTGTGTGTGTCTTAGCACGTGAAACTCTGTGCGTGTGTCTGTGTTAGCACATGGAACTGTGTGTGTGTGTATAAGCAAGTGGAACTGACTGTGTGTGTGTGTGTGTGTGTGTGTGTGTGTTGTGTATTAGCACGTGGAACTCTGTGTGTGTGTGTTAGCTTGTGGAACAGTGTGTGTGTGTGTTAGCACGTGGAACTCTGCATGTGGATGGGTGTGTTAGCACGTGAAATACTGTGTGTGTGTATGTGTGTGTTAGCACTTGGAACTGTGTGTGTGTATTAGCATGTGGAACTGTGTGTGTGTATTAGCAAGTTGAACTGTCTCTGTGTGTGTGTATTAGCACGAGGAACTCTGTGTATGTGCATGTGTGTTGTGTGTGTGTGGTGTGTCTTAGACATGGAACTCTGTGTGTGTGTTAGCACTTGGAACTCTGTGTGTGTGTGTGTGTGTGTGTGTGTGTGTGTGTGTGTGTGTGTGTGTGTGTGTGTTTGTGTGTTAGCACGTGGAAATCTTTGTATGTGTTTTAGCACGTGGAACTCTGTGTGTTTGTCTGTGTTAGCATGTGGAACTGTGTATGTGTGTACTAGCAAGTGGAACTCTGTGTGTGTGTGTGTGTGTGTATTAGCACATTGAACTCTGTGCGCGCGTGTGTGTGTGTTGGCACATGCAACTCTGTGTGTGTGTTAGCACGTGGAACTGTGTGTGTTAGCACGGAACTCTGTGTGTGTCTGTGTGTTAGCACGTAGAACTCTTTGTTTGTGTGTTTTAGCATGTGGAAGTCTTTGTGTGTATTAGCACGTGAAACTCTGTGTATATGTGTGTTAGCACGTGGAACTCTGTGTGTGTGTGTTAGCATGTGGAACTGTGTGTGTGGTTGCACGTGGAACTCTGTGTGTGTGTGATAGCACGTGGAACTGTGTGTGTGTTAGCACGTGGAAGTGTGTGTGTGTTAGCATGTGGAACTCTGTGTGTGTGTTAGCATGTGGAACTGTGTGTGTGTGCGTGTGTGTGTGTGTGTGTGTGTTAGCACGTGGAACTGTGTGTGTGTGTTAGCACGTGGAAATCTGTGTATGTGTTTTAGCACGTGAAACTCTGAATGTGTGTATGCTAACACGTGGATCTCTGTGTGTGTGTGTGTTGGCACATGCAACTCTGTGTGTGTGTGTTAGCATGTGGACCTGTGTGTGTGTATTAGCAAGTGGAACTGTCTCTGTGTGTGTGTATTAGCACGAGGAACTCTGTGTGTGTATATGTGTGTGTGTGTTTATGTTTGTGTCTTAGCACATGGAACTCTGTGTGTGTGTGTGTGTGTGTGTTTATGTTTGTGTCTTAGCACATGGAACTCTGTGTGTGTGTGTGTGTGTGTGTTGGCACATGCAACTCTGTGCGTGTGTGTGTGTGTTAGCATGTGGAACAGTGTGTGTGTGTGTTAGCACGTGGAACTCTGTGTATGTTTGTTAGTACGTGGAACTCTGCATGTGTATGTGTGTGTTAGCACGTGGAATACTGTGTGTGTTTGTGTGTGTTAGCACGTGGAACTGTGTGTGTGTGTTAGCACGTGGAATTCTGTGTGTGTGTGTGTGTGTGTGTGTGTTAGCATGTGGAATTCTGTGTGTGTGTTTCTGTGCATGTTTGCACGTGGAATTCTGTATGTGTGTTTGTGTATGTGTGTGTGTGTTAGCACATGGAACTGTGTATGTATTAGCATGTGGAACTGTGTGTGTGTATTAGCAAGTGGAACTGACTCTGTGTGTGTGTATTAGCACGAGGAACTCTGTGTGTGTATATGTGTGTGTGTGTTTATGTTTGTGTCTGTGTGTGTGTGTGTGTGTGTGTATATCAGCACGTTGAACTCTGTGTGTGTGTGTGTGTATCAGCATGTTGAACTCTGTGTGTGTGTGTGTGTGTGTATATCAGCACGTTGAACTCTGTGTGTGTGTGTGTGTTAGCATGTGGAACTGAGTGTGTGTGTGTGTGTTAGCACGTGGAACTGTGTGTGTCTTAGCACGTGAAACTCTGTGTGTGTGTTAGCACATGGAACTATGTCTGTGTGTGTGTTAGCACGTGGAACTCTGTGTGTGTTAGCATGTGGAACTCAGTGTGTGTGTTAGCATGTGGAACTCAGTGTGTATGTTAGCATGTGGAACAGTGTGTGTCTTAGCATGTGGAACTCAGTGTGTGTGTTAGCATGTGGAACTCAGTGTGTATGTTAGCATGTGGAACTCTGTGTGTGTGTTTGTGTTAGCATGTGGAACTGTGTGTGTGTTAGCACTTGGAACTCTGTGTGTGTGTTAGCACGTAGAACTCTTTGTTTGTGTGTTTTAGCATGTGGACGTCTTTGTGTGTGTTAGCACGTGAAACTCTGTGTGTATGTGTGTTAGCACGTGGAACTGTGTGTGTGGTTGCACGTGGAACTCTGTGTGTGTGTTAGCATGTGGAACTCAGTGTGTGTGTTAGCATGTGTAACTCAGTGTGTATGTTAGCATGTGCAACTGTGTGTGTTAGCATGTGGAACTCAGTGTGTGTGTTAGCATGTGGAACTCAGTGTGTATGTTAGCATGTGGAACTCTGTGTGTGTGTGTGTTAGCATGTGGAACTGTGTGTGTGTTAGCATGTGGAACTCAGTGTGTATGTTAGCATGTGGAACTGTGTGTGTGTTAGCATGTGGAACTCAGTGTGTATGTTAGCATGTGGAACTGTGTGTGTGTGTGTGTGTTAGCATGTGGAACTGTGTGTGTGTTAGCACGTGGAAATCTGTGTATGTGTTTTAGCACGTGGAACTCTGAATATGTGTATGTTAACACGTGGAACAGTGTGTGTGTGTGTGCGTGTGTGTGTTGGCACGTGCAACTCTGTGTGTGTGTGTTAGCATGTGGAACTCAGTGTGTGTGTTAGCATGTGGAACTCAGTGTGTGTGTTAGCATGTGGAACTCAGTGTGTATGTTAGCATGTGGAACTCTGTGTGTGTGTTTGTGTTAGCATGTGGAACTGTGTGTGTGTTAGCACTTGGAACTCTGTGTGTGTGTTAGCACGTAGAACTCTTTGTTTGTGTGTTTTAGCATGTGGACGTCTTTGTGTGTGTTAGCACGTGAAACTCTGTGTGTATGTGTGTTAGCACGTGGAACTGTGTGTGTGGTTGCACGTGGAACTCTGTGTGTGTGTTAGCATGTGGAACTCAGTGTGTGTGTTAGCATGTGGAACTCAGTGTGTATGTTAGCATGTGCAACTGTGTGTGTTAGCATGTGGAACTCAGTGTGTGTGTTAGCATGTGGAACTCAGTGTGTATGTTAGCATGTGGAACTCTGTGTGTGTGTGTGTTAGCATGTGGAACTGTGTGTGTGTTAGCATGTGGAACTCAGTGTGTATGTTAGCATGTGGAACTGTGTGTGTGTTAGCATGTGGAACTCAGTGTGTATGTTAGCATGTGGAACTGTGTGTGTGTGTGTGTGTTAGCATGTGGAACTGTGTGTGTGTTAGCATGTGGAACTCTGTGTATGTGTATGTGTGTTGTGTGTGTGTGTGTGGTGTGTCTTAGCACATGGAACTCTGTCTGTGTGTTAGCACTTGGAACTCTCTGTGTGTGTGTGTGTGTGTGTGTGTGTGTGTGTGTGTGTTAGCAGGTGGAAATCTTTGTATGTGTTTTAGCACGTGGAACTCTGTGTGTTTGTCTTTGTTAGCATGTGGAACTGTGTATGTGTGTATTAGCAAGTGGAACTGTCTCTGTGTGTGTGTATTAGCACGAGGAACTCTGTGTATGTGCATGTGTGTTGTGTGTGTGTGGTGTGTCTTAGACATGGAACTGTGTGTGTGTTAGCACTTGGAACTCTGTCTGTGTGTGTGTGTGTGTGTTTGTGTGTTAGCACGTGGAAATCTTTGTATGTGTTGTTAGCACGTGGAACTCTGTGTCTGTGTGTTAGCACATGGAAATCTGTGTGTGTGTGTTAGCACATGTGACTGTGTGTGGGTGTCTGTGTGTGTTAGCATGTTGAACTCTGTATGTGTGTGTGTGAGGACGTGGATCTCTGTGTGTGTTAGCACATGGAACTCTGTGTGTGTGTGTGTGTGTGTGTTGGCACATGCAACTCTGTGTGTGTGTGTGTGTTAGTATGTGGACCTGTATGTGTGTGTTAGCACGTACACTGTGTGTATGTCTGTGTATGTGTTAGCATGTGGAACTGTGTGTGTGTGTGTTAGCATGTGGAACTCTGTGTATGTGTATGTGTGTTGTGTGTGTGTGTGTGGTGTGTCTTAGCACATGGAACTCTGTCTGTGTGTTAGCACTTGGAACTCTGTGTGTGTGTGTGTGTGTGTGTGTGTGTGTGTTAGCAGGTGGAATTCTTTGTATGTGTTTTAGCACGTGGAACTCTGTGTGTTTGTCTGTGTTAGCATGTGGAACTGTGTATGTGTGTATTAGCAAGTGGAACTGTCTCTGTGTGTGTGTATTAGCACGAGGAACTCTGTGTATATGCATGTGTGTTGTGTGTGTGTGGTGTGTCTTAGACATGGAACTCTGTGTGTGTGTTAGCACTTGGAACTCTGTCTGTGTGTGTGTGTGTGTTTGTGTGTTAGCACGTGGAAATCTTTGTATGTGTTTTAGCACGTGGAACTCTGTGTGTTTGTCTGTGTTAGCATGTGGAACTGTGTATGTGTGTACTAGCAAGTGGAACTCTGTGTGTGTGTGTGTGTGTATTAGCTCGTTGAACTCTGTGCACGCGTGTGTGTGTGTTGGCACATGCAACTCTGTGTGTGTGTTAGCACGTGGAACTGTGTGTGTTAGCACTTGGAACTCTGTGTGTGACTGTGTGTTAGCACATAGAACTCTTTGTTTGTGTGTTTTAGCATGTGGAAGTCTTTGTGTGTATTAGCACGTGAAACTCTGTGTATATGTGTGTTAGCACGTGGAACTCAGTGTGTATGTTAGCATGTGGAACTGTGTGTGTGTTAGCATGTGGAACTCAGTGTGTGTGTTAGCATGTGGAACTCAGTGTGTATGTTAGCATGTGGAACTCTGTGTGTGTGTGTGTTAGCATGTGGAACTGTGTGTGTGTTAGCATGTGGAACTCAGTGTGTATGTTAGCATGTGGAACTGTGTGTGTGTTAGCATGTGGAACTCAGTGTGTATGTTAGCATGTGGAACTGTGTGTGTGTGTGTGTGTGTTAGCATGTGGAACTGTGTGTGTTAGCACGTGGAAATCTGTGTATGTGTTTTAGCATGTGGAACTCTGAATGTGTGTATGTTAACACGTGGAACAGTGTGTGTGTGTGTGCGTGTGTGTGTTGGCACGTGCAACTCTGTGTGTGTGTGTTAGCACATGGAACTGTGTGTGTGTTTTTGCAAGTGGAACTGTGTGTGTGTTGTTAGCACGTGGAACTCTGTGTCTGTGTGTTAGCACATGGAAATCTGTGTGTGTGTGTTAGCACATGTGACTGTGTGTGGGTGTCTGTGTGTGTTAGCATGTTGAACTCTGTATGTGTGTGTGTGAGGACGTGGATCTCTGTGTGTGTTAGCACATGGAACTCTGTGTGTGTGTGTGTGTGTGTGTGTTGGCACATGCAACTCTGTGTGTGTGTGTGTTAGTATGTGGACCTGTATGTGTGTGTTAGCACGTACACTGTGTGTATGTCTGTGTATGTGTTAGCACGTGGAACTGTGTATGTGTGTGTTAGCATGTGGAACTCTGTGTATGTGTATGTGTGTTGTGTGTGTGTGTGTGGTGTGTCTTAGCACATGGAACTCTGTCTGTGTGTTAGCACTTGGAACTCTCTGTGTGTGTGTGTGTGTGTGTGTGTGTGTGTGTGTGTGTGTTAGCAGGTGGAAATCTTTGTATGTGTTTTAGCACGTGGAACTCTGTGTGTTTGTCTGTGTTAGCATGTGGAACTGTGTATGTGTGTATTAGCAAGTGGAACTGTCTGTGTGTGTGTGTATTAGCACGAGGAACTCTGTGTATGTGCATGTGTGTTGTGTGTGTGTGGTGTGTCTTAGACATGGAACTGTGTGTGTGTTAGCACTTGGAACTCTGTCTGTGTGTGTGTGTGTGTGTTTGTGTGTTAGCACGTGGAAATCTTTGTATGTGTTTTAGCACGTGGAACTCTGTGTGTTTGTCTGTGTTAGCATGTGGAACTGTGTATGTGTGTACTAGCAAGTGGAACTCTGTGTGTGTGTGTGTGTGTATTAGCTCGTTGAACTCTGTGCGCGCGTGTGTGTGTGTTGGCACATGCAACTCTGTGTGTGTGTTATCACGTGGAACTGTGTGTGTTAGCACTTGGAACTCTGTGTGTGACTGTGTGTTAGCACATAGAACTCTTTGTTTGTGTGTTTTAGCATGTGGAAGTCTTTGTGTGTATTAGCACGTGAAACTCTGTGTATATGTGTGTTAGCACGTGGAACTCTGTGTGTGTTAGCATGTGGAACTGTGTGTGTGGTTGCACGTGGAACTCTGTGTGTGTGTGATAGCACTTGGAACTGTGTGTGTGTTAGCACATGGAAGTGTGTGTGTGTTAGCATGTGGAACTCTGTGTGTGTGTTAGCATGTGGAACTGAGTGTGTGTGCGTGTGTGTGTGTGTGTGTGTTAGCACGTGGAACTGTGTGTGTGTGTGTTAGCACGTGGAAATCTGTGTATGTGTTTTAGCATGTGAAACTCTGAATGTGTGTATGCTAACACGTGGATCTCTGTGTGTGTGTGTGTGTGTTGGCACATGCAACTCTGTGTGTGTGTGTGTTAGTATGTGGACCTGTATGTGTGTGTTAGCACGTACACTGTGTGTATGTCTGTGTATGTGTTAGCACGTGGAACTGTGTATGTGTGTGTTAGCATGTGGAACTCTGTGTATGTGTATGTGTGTTGTGTGTGTGTGTGTGGTGTGTCTTAGCACATGGAACTCTGTCTGTGTGTTAGCACTTGGAACTCTCTCTGTGTGTGTGTGTGTGTGTGTGTGTGTGTGTGTGTGTGTGTGTGTGTGTGTGTGTTAGCAGGTGGAAATCTTTGTATGTGTTTTAGCACGTGGAACTCTGTGTGTTTGTCTGTGTTAGCATATGGAACTGTGTATGTGTGTATTAGCAAGTGGAACTGTCTGTGTGTGTGTGTATTAGCACGAGGAACTCTGTGTATGTGCATGTGTGTTGTGTGTGTGTGGTGTGTCTTAGACATGGAACTCTGTGTGTGTGTTAGCACTTGGAACTCTGTCTGTGTGTGTGTGTGTGTTTGTGTGTTAGCACGTGGAAATATTTGTATGTGTTTTAGCACGTGGAACTCTGTGTGTTTGTCTGTGTTAGCATGTGGAACTGTGTATGTGTGTACTAGCAAGTGGAACTCTGTGTGTGTGTGTGTGTGTGTATTAGCTCGTTGAACTCTGTGCGCGCGTGTGTGTGTGTTGGCACATGCAACTCTGTGTGTGTGTTAGCACGTGGAACTGTGTGTGTTAGCACTTGGAACTCTGTGTGTGACTGTGTGTTAGCACATAGAACTCTTTGTTTGTGTGTTTTAGCATGTGGAAGTCTTTGTGTGTATTAGCACGTGAAACTCTGTGTGTGTTAGCATGTGGAACTGTGTGTGTGGTTGCACGTGGAACTCTGTGTGTGTGTGATAGCACTTGGAACTGTGTGTGTGTTAGCACATGGAAGTGTGTGTGTGTTAGCATGTGGAACTCTGTGTGTGTGTTAGCATGTGGAACTGAGTGTGTGTGCGTGTGTGTGTGTGTGTGTGTTAGCACGTGGAACTGTGCGTGTGTGCGTTAGCACGTGGAAATCTGTGTATGTGTGTTAGCACGTGAAACTCTGAATGTGTGTATGCTAACACGTGGATATCTGTGTGTGTGTGTGTGTTGGCACATGCAACTCTGTGTGTGTGTGTGTTAGCATGTGGACCTGTCTGTGTGTGTGTGCGTGTGCGTGTGCGTGTGTGTGTGTGTGTGTGTGTGTGTGTGTGTTAGCATGTGGAACTGTGTGTGTGTGTGTATTTGCAAGTGGAACTGTGTGTGTGTGCGTGTTAGCATGTGTATCTGTGTGTGTGTGTTAGCACGTAGAACTCCTTGTGTGTGTTGATGGCACAAGGAACTCTGTGTGTGTTTGTCTGTGTTAGCATGTGGAACTCTGTGTGTGTGTGTGTGTGTGTGTGTGTGTTTGTGTGTGTGTGTTAGCTTGTGTAACTCTGTGTGTGTGTGTGTGTGTGTTAGCATGTGGAACAGTGTGTGTGTGTGTGTTAGCACGTGGAACTCTGTGTATGTTTGTTAGTACGTGGAACTCTACATGTGTATGTGTGTGTTAGCACGTGGAATACTGTGTGTGTTTGTGTGTGTTAGCACTTGGAACTGTGTGTGTGTTAGCACGTGGAATTCTGTGTGTGTGTGTGTGTTAGAATGTGGAATTCTGTGTGTGTGTTTCTGTGCATGTTTGCACGTGGAATTCTGTGTGTGTGTTTGTGTATGTGTGTGTGTGTTCGCACATGGAACTGTGTATGTATTAGCATGTGGAACTGTGTGTGTGTATTAGCAAGTGGAACTGTCTCTGTGTGTGTGTATTAGCACGAGGAACTCTGTGTGTGTATATGTGTGTGTGTTTATGTTTGTGTCTTAGCACATGGAACTCTGTGTGTGTGTGTGTGTGTGTGTGTGTGTGTGTGTGTGTGTGTTAGCACGTGGAAATCTTTGTATGTGTTTTAGCACGTGGAACTCTGTGTATTTGTCTGTGTTAGCATGTGGAACTGTGTATGTGTGTACTAGCAAGTGGAACTGTGTGTGTGTGTGTGTGTGTGTGTGTGTGTGTGTGTGTGTGTGTGTGTGTGTGTATTAGCACGTTGAACTCTGTGCGCGCGCGTGTGTGTGTGTTAGCATGTGGAACAATGTGTGTGTGTTAACACGTGGAACTCTGTGTGTGTATGTTAACACGTGGAACTGTGTTTGTGTGTGTGTGTGTGTGTTGGCACGTGCAACTCTGTGTGTGAGTGCTAGCACGTAGAACTGTGTGTGTGTCTTTGTGTGTTAGCACATGGAACTCTGTGTGTGTGTTAGGACGTGGATCTCTGTGTGTGTTAGCACATGGAACTCTGTGTGTGTGTGTGTGTGTTAGCACGTGGAACTCTGTGTGTGTGTGTGTTAGCATGTGTAACTGTGTGTGTGTTTGTTAGCATGTGGAACTGTGTGTGTGTGTGTTAGCACGTGGAAATCTGTGTATGTGTGTGTGTGCTAGCACGTGGAATTCTGTGTGTGTTAGCATGTGGAACTATGTGTGCGTGTTAGCACGTGTATCTCTGTGTGTGTGTGTTAGCACGTGGAACTCCTTGTGTGTGTTGTTGTCACATGGAACTCTGTGTGTGTTTGTCTGTGTTAGCTTGTGGAACTGTGTGTGTGTGTGTGTGTGTGTGTGTGTGTGTGTGTACTAGCAAGTGGAACTCTGTGTGTGTGTGTGTGTGTGTATCAGCACGTTGAACTCTGTGTGTGTGCGTGTGTGTGTGTTAGCACGTGGAACTGTGTGTGTGTGTCTGTGTGTGTGTTAGCATGTGGAACTGTGTGTGTGTGTGTGTGCTAGCACGTGGAATTCTGTGTGTGTTAGCATGTGGAACTATGTGTGCGTGTTAGCACGTGTATCTGTGTGTGTGTGTTAGCACGTGGAACTCCTTGTGTGTGTTGTTGTCACATGGAACTCTGTGTGTGTTTGTCTGTGTTAGCTTGTGGAACTGTGTGTGTGTGTGTGTGTGTACTAGCAAGTGGAACTCTGTGTGTGTGTGTGTGTGTGTATCAGCACGTTGAACTCTGTGTGTGTGCGTGTGTGTGTGTTAGCACATGTAACTGTGTGTGTGTCTGTGTGTGTTAGCATGTGGAACTGTGTGTGTCTGTGTGTGTGTGTTAGCACGTGGAACTCTGTGTCTTAGCACGTGAAACTCTATGCGTGTGTCTGTGTTAGCACATGGAACTCTGTGTGTGTGTATAAGCACGTGGAACTCTGTGTGTGTGTGTGTGTGTGTGTTAGCTTGTGGAACAGTGTGTGTGTGTGTTAGCACGTGGAACTCTGCATGTGTATGTGTGTGTTAGCATGTGAAATACTGTGTGTGTGTATGTGTGTGTTAGCACTTGGAACTATGTGTGTGTATTAGCATGTGGAACTGTGTGTGTGTATTAGCAAGTGGAACTGTCTCTGTGTGTGTGTATTAGCACGAGGAACTGTGTATGTGTATGTGTGTTGTGTGTGTGTGGTGTGTCTTAGCACATGGAACTCTGTGTGTGTGTTAGCACTTGGAACTGTGTGTGTGTTTGTTAGCATGTGGAACTGTGTGTGTGTGTTAGCGCGTGGAACTGTGTGTGTGTGTGTGTTAGCATGTTGAACTCTGTGTGTGTGTGTGTGCTAGCACGTGGAATTCTGTGTGTGTTAGCATGTGGAACTATGTGTGCGTGTTAGCACGTGTATCTGTGTGTGTGTGTGTTAGCACGTGGAACTCCTTGTGTGTGTTGTTGTCACATGGAACTCTGTGTGTGTTTGTCTGTGTTAGCTTATGGAACTGTGTGTGTGTGTGTGTGTGTACTAGCAAGTGGAACTCTGTGTGTGTGTGTGTGTGTGTGTATCAGCACGTTGAACTCTGTGTGTGTGCGTGTGTGTGTGTTAGCACGTGGAACTGTGTGTGTGTCTGTGTGTGTGTTAGCATGTGGAACTGTGTGTGTGTGTGTGTGTGTGTGCTAGCACGTGGAATTCTGTGTGTGTTAGCATGTGGAACTATGTGTGCGTGTTAGCACGTGTATCTGTGTGTGTGTGTTAGCACGTGGAACTCCTTGTGTGTGTTGTTGTCACATGGAACTCTGTGTGCATTTGTCTGTGTTAGCTTGTGGAACTGTGTGTGTGTGTGTGTGTACTAGCAAGTGGAACTCTGTGTGTGTGTGTGTGTGTATCAGCACGTTGAACTCTGTGTGTGTGCGTGTGTGTGTGTTAGCACATGTAACTGTGTGTGTGTCTGTGTGTGTTAGCATGTGGAACTGTGTGTGTGTGTGTGTGTTAGCACGTGGAACTCTGTGTCTTAGCACGTGAAACTCTATGCATGTGTCTGTGTTAGCACATGGAACTCTGTGTGTGTGTATAAGCACGTGGAACTCTGTGTGTGTGTGTGTGTGTGTGTTAGCTTGTGGAACAGTGTGTGTGTGTGTTAGCACGTGGAACTCTGCATGTGTATGTGTGTGTTAGCATGTGAAATACTGTGTGTGTGTATGTGTGTGTTAGCACTTGGAACTATGTGTGTGTATTAGCATGTGGAACTGTGTGTGTGTATTAGCAAGTGGAACTGTCTCTGTGTGTGTGTATTAGCACGAGGAACTCTGTGTATGTGTATGTGTGTTGTGTGTGTGTGGTGTGTCTTAGCACATGGAACTCTGTGTGTGTGTTAGCACTTGGAACTGTGTGTGTGTGTGTGTGTGTGTGTGTGTGTGTTAGCACGTGGTACTCTGTGTGTGTCTTAGCACGTGAAACTCTGTGCGTGTGTGTGTGTTAGCACATGGAACTGTGTGTGTATAAGCAAGTGGAACTGACTGTGTGTGTGTGTGTGTGTGTGTGTTAGCTTGTGGAACAGTGTGTGTGTGAGTTAGCACGTGGAACTCTGCATGTGTATGTGTGTTTTAGCACGTGAAATACTGTGTGTGTGTATGTGTGTGTTAGCACTTGGAACTATGTGTGTGTATTAGCATGTGGAACTGTGTGTGTGTATTAGCAAGTGGAACTGTCTCTGTGTGTGTGTATTAGCACGAGGAACTGTGTATGTGTATGTGTGTTGTGTGTGTGTGGTGTGTCTTAGCACATGGAACTCTGTGTGTGTGTTAGCACTTGGAACTGTGTGTGTGTTTGTTAGCATGTGGAACTGTGTGTGTGTGTTAGCGCGTGGAACTGTGTGTGTGTGTGTGTTAGCACGTTGAACTCTGTGTGTGTGTGTGCTAGCACGTGGAATTCTGTGTGTGTTAGCATGTGGAACTATGTGTGCGTGTTAGCACGTGTATCTGTGTGTGTGTGTGTTAGCACGTGGAACTCCTTGTGTGTGTTGTTGTCACATGGAACTCTGTGTGTGTTTGTCTGTGTTAGCTTATGGAACTGTGTGTGTGTGTGTGTGTGTACTAGCAAGTGGAACTCTGTGTGTGTGTGTGTGTGTATCAGCACGTTGAACTCTGTGTGTGTGCGTGTGTGTGTGTTAGCACGTGGAACTGTGTGTGTGTCTGTGTGTGTGTTAGCATGTGGAACTGTGTGTGTGTGTGTGTGTGTGCTAGCACGTGGAATTCTGTGTGTGTTAGCATGTGGAACTATGTGTGCGTGTTAGCACGTGTATCTGTGTGTGTGTGTTAGCACGTGGAACTCCTTGTGTGTGTTGTTGTCACATGGAACTCTGTGTGCGTTTGTCTGTGTTAGCTTGTGGAACTGTGTGTGTGTGTGTGTGTACTAGCAAGTGGAACTCTGTGTGTGTGTGTGTGTGTATCAGCACGTTGAACTCTGTGTGTGTGCGTGTGTGTGTGTTAGCACATGTAACTGTGTGTGTGTCTGTGTGTGTTAGCATGTGGAACTGTGTGTGTGTGTGTGTGTTAGCACGTGGAACTCTGTGTCTTAGCACGTGAAACTCTATGCATGTGTCTGTGTTAGCACATGGAACTCTGTGTGTGTGTATAAGCACGTGGAACTCTGTGTGTGTGTGTGTGTGTGTGTGTTAGCTTGTGGAACAGTGTGTGTGTGTGTTAGCACGTGGAACTCTGCATGTGTATGTGTGTGTTAGCATGTGAAATACTGTGTGTGTGTATGTGTGTGTTAGCACTTGGAACTATGTGTGTGTGTTAGCACTTGGAACTGTGTGTGTGTGTGTGTGTGTGTGTGTGTGTTAGCACGTGGTACTCTGTGTGTGTCTTTGCACGTGAAACTCTGTGCGTGTGTGTGTGTTAGCACATGGAACTGTGTGTGTATAAGCAAGTGGAACTGACTGTGTGTGTGTGTGTGTGTGTGTGTTAGCTTGTGGAACAGTGTGTGTGTGAGTTAGCACGTGGAACTCTGCATGTGTATGTGTGTTTTAGCACGTGAAATACTGTGTGTGTGTATGTGTGTGTTAGCACTTGGAACTATGTGTGTGTATTAGCATGTGGAACTGTGTGTGTGTATTAGCAAGTGGAACTGTCTCTGTGTGTGTGTATTAGCACGAGGAACTGTGTATGTGTATGTGTGTTGTGTGTGTGTGGTGTGTCTTAGCACATGGAACTCTGTGTGTGTGTTAGCACTTGGAACTGTGTGTGTGTTTGTTAGCATGTGGAACTGTGTGTGTGTGTTAGCGCGTGGAACTGTGTGTGTGTGTGTGTTAGCACGTTGAACTCTGTGTGTGTGTGTGCTAGCACGTGGAATTCTGTGTGTGTTAGCATGTGGAACTATGTGTGCGTGTTAGCACGTGTATCTGTGTGTGTGTGTGTTAGCACGTGGAACTCCTTGTGTGTGTTGTTGTCACATGGAACTCTGTGTGTGTTTGTCTGTGTTAGCTTATGGAACTGTGTGTGTGTGTGTGTGTGTACTAGCAAGTGGAACTCTGTGTGTGTGTGTGTGTGTATCAGCACGTTGAACTCTGTGTGTGTGCGTGTGTGTGTGTTAGCACGTGGAACTGTGTGTGTGTCTGTGTGTGTGTTAGCATGTGGAACTGTGTGTGTGTGTGTGTGTGTGCTAGCACGTGGAATTCTGTGTGTGTTAGCATGTGGAACTATGTGTGCGTGTTAGCACGTGTATCTGTGTGTGTGTGTTAGCACGTGGAACTCCTTGTGTGTGTTGTTGTCACATGGAACTCTGTGTGCGTTTGTCTGTGTTAGCTTGTGGAACTGTGTGTGTGTGTGTGTGTACTAGCAAGTGGAACTCTGTGTGTGTGTGTGTGTGTATCAGCACGTTGAACTCTGTGTGTGTGCGTGTGTGTGTGTTAGCACATGTAACTGTGTGTGTGTCTGTGTGTGTTAGCATGTGGAACTGTGTGTGTGTGTGTGTGTTAGCACGTGGAACTCTGTGTCTTAGCACGTGAAACTCTATGCATGTGTCTGTGTTAGCACATGGAACTCTGTGTGTGTGTATAAGCACGTGGAACTCTGTGTGTGTGTGTGTGTGTGTGTGTGTTAGCTTGTGGAACAGTGTGTGTGTGTGTTAGCACGTGGAACTCTGCATGTGTATGTGTGTGTTAGCATGTGAAATACTGTGTGTGTGTATGTGTGTGTTAGCACTTGGAACTATGTGTGTGTATTAGCATGTGGAACTGTGTGTGTGTATTAGCAAGTGGAACTGTCTCTGTGTGTGTGTATTAGCACGAGGAACTCTGTGTATGTGTATGTGTGTTGTGTGTGTGTGGTGTGTCTTAGCACATGGAACTCTGTGTGTGTGTTAGCACTTGGAACTGTGTGTGTGTGTGTGTGTGTGTGTGTGTGTTAGCACGTGGTACTCTGTGTGTGTCTTAGCACGTGAAACTCTGTGCGTGTGTGTGTGTTAGCACATGGAACTGTGTGTGTATAAGCAAGTGGAACTGACTGTGTGTGTGTGTGTGTGTGTGTGTTAGCTTGTGGAACAGTGTGTGTGTGAGTTAGCACGTGGAACTCTGCATGTGTATGTGTGTTTTAGCACGTGAAATACTGTGTGTGTGTATGTGTGTGTTAGCACTTGGAACTGTGTGTGTGTATTAGCATGTGGAACTGTGTGTGTGTATTAGCAAGTGGAACTATCTCTGTGTGTGTGTGTATTAGCACGAGGAACTCTGTGTATGTGTATGTGTGTTGTGTGTGTGTGTGGTGTGTCTTAACACATGGAACTCTGTGTGTGTGTTAGCACTTGGAACTCTGTGTGTGTGTGTGTGTGTGTTAGCTTGTGGAACAGTGTGTGTGTGTGTGTGTGTGTGCGTGTTAGCACGTGGAAATCTTTGTATGTGTTTTAGCACGTGGAACTCTGTGTGTTTGTCTGTGTTAGCATGTGGAACTGTGTATGTGTGTACTAGCAAGTGGAACTGTTGTGTGTGTGTGTGTGTGTGTGTGTGTGTATTAGCACGTTGAACTCTGTGCGCGCGTGTGTGTGTGTTGGCACATGCAACTCTGTGTGTGTGTTAGCACATGGAACTGTGTGTGTTAGCACTTGGAACTCTGTGTGTGTGTTAGCACGTAGAACTCTTTGTTTGTGTGTTTTAGCATGTGGAAGTCTTTGTGTGTGTTAGCACGTGAAACTCTGTGTGTATGTGTGTTAGCACGTGGAACTGTGTGTGTGGTTGCACGTGGAACTCTGTGTGTGTGTTAGCATGTGGAACTCAGTGTGTGTGTTAGCATGTGGAACTCTGTGTGTATGTTAGCATGTGGAACAGTGTGTGTCTTAGCATGTGGAACTCAGTGTGTGTGTTAGCATGTGGAACTCAGTGTGTATGTTAGCATGTGGAACTCTGTGTGTGTGTTTGTGTTAGCATGTGGAACTGTGTGTGTGTTAGCACTTGGAACTCTGTGTGTGTGTTAGCACGTAGAACTCTTTGTTTGTGTGTTTTAGCATGTGGAAGTCTTTGTGTGTGTTAGCACGTGAAACTCTGTGTGTATGTGTGTTAGCACGTGGAACTGTGTGTGTGGTTGCACGTGGAACTCTGTGTGTGTGTTAGCATGTGGAACTCAGTGTGTGTGTTAGCATGTGGAACTCAGTGTGTATGTTAGCATGTGCAACTGTGTGTGTTAGCATGTGGAACTCAGTGTGTGTGTTAGCATGTGAAACTCAGTGTGTATGTTAGCATGTGGAACTCTGTGTGTGTGTGTGTTAGCATGTGGAACTGTGTGTGTGTTAGCATGTGGAACTCAGTGTGTATGTTAGCATGTGGAACTGTGTGTGTGTTAGCATGTGGAACTCAGTGTGTATGTTAGCATGTGGAACTGTGTGTGTGTGTGTGTGTTAGCATGTGGAACTGTGTGTGTGTTAGCACGTGGAAATCTGTGTACGTGTTTTAACACGTGGAACTCTGAATGTGTGTATGTTAACACGTGGAACAGTGTGTGTGTGTGTGCGTGTGTGTGTTGGCACGTGCAACTCTGTGTGTGTGTGTTAGCACATGGAACTGTGTGTGTGTTTTTGCAAGTGGAACTGTGTGTGTGTGTTGTTAGCACGTGGAACTCTGTGTCTGTGTGTTAGCACATGGAAATCTGTGTGTGTGTGTTAGCACATGTGACTGTGTGTGGGTGTCTGTGTGTGTTAGCATGTTGAACTCTGTATGTGTGTGTGTGAGGACGTGGATCTCTGTGTGTGTTAGCACATGGAACTCTGTGTGTGTGTGTGTGTGTGTGTGTGTGTGTGTGTGTGTGTGTGTGTGTTAGCAGGTGGAAATCTTTGTATGTGTTTTAGCACGTGGAACTCTGTGTGTTTGTCTGTGTTAGCATGTGGAACTGTGTATGTGTGTATTAGCAAGTGGAACTGTCTCTGTGTGTGTGTATTAGCACGAGGAACTCTGTGTATGTGCATGTGTGTTGTGTGTGTGTGGTGTGTCTTAGACATGGAACTCTGTGTGTGTGTTAGCACTTGGAACTCTGTCTGTGTGTGTGTGTGTGTTTGTGTGTTAGCACGTGGAAATCTTTGTATGTGTTTTGGCACGTGGAACTCTGTGTGTTTGTCTGTGTTAGCATGTGGAACTGTGTATGTGTGTACTAGCAAGTGGAACTCTGTGTGTGTGTGTGTGTGTGTATTAGCTCGTTGAACTCTGTGCACGCGTGTGTGTGTGTTGGCACATGCAACTCTGTGTGTGTGTTAGCACGTGGAACTGTGTGTGTTAGCACTTGGAACTCTGTGTGTGACTGTGTGTTAGCACATAGAACTCTTTGTTTGTGTGTTTTAGCATGTGGAAGTCTTTGTGTGTATTAGCACGTGAAACTCTGTGTATATGTGTGTTAGCACGTGGAACTCAGTGTGTATGTTAGCATGTGGAACTGTGTGTGTGTTAGCATGTGGAACTCAGTGTGTGTGTTAGCATGTGGAACTCAGTGTGTATGTTAGCATGTGGAACTCTGTGTGTGTGTGTGTTAGCATGTGGAACTGTGTGTGTGTTAGCATGTGGAACTCAGTGTGTATGTTAGCATGTGGAACTGTGTGTGTGTTAGCATGTGGAACTCAGTGTGTATGTTAGCATGTGGAACTGTGTGTGTGTGTGTGTGTGTTAGCATGTGGAACTGTGTGTGTTAGCACGTGGAAATCTGTGTATGTGTTTTAGCACGTGGAACTCTGAATGTGTGTATGTTAACACGTGGAACAGTGTGTGTGTGTGTGCGTGTGTGTGTTGGCACGTGCAACTCTGTGTGTGTGTGTTAGCACATGGAACTCTGTGTGTGTTTTTGCAAGTGGAACTGTGTGTGTGTTGTTAGCACGTGGAACTCTGTGTCTGTGTGTTAGCACATGGAAATCTGTGTGTGTGTGTTAGCACATGTGACTGTGTGTGGGTGTCTGTGTGTGTTAGCATGTTGAACTCTGTATGTGTGTGTGTGAGGACGTGGATCTCTGTGTGTGTTAGCACATGGAACTCTGTGTGTGTGTGTGTGTGTGTTGGCACATGCAACTCTGTGTGTGTGTGTGTTAGTATGTGGACCTGTATGTGTGTGTTAGCACGTACACTGTGTGTATGTCTGTGTATGTGTTAGCACGTGGAACTGTGTATGTGTGTGTTAGCATGTGGAACTCTGTGTATGTGTATGTGTGTTGTGTGTGTGTGTGTGTGGTGTGTCTTAGCACATGGAACTCTGTCTGTGTGTTAGCACTTGGAACTCTGTGTGTGTGTGTGTGTGTGTGTGTGTGTGTTAGCAGGTGGAAATCTTTGTATGTGTTTTAGCACGTGGAACTCTGTGTGTTTGTCTGTGTTAGCATGTGGAACTGTGTATGTGTGTATTAGCAAGTGGAACTGTCTCTGTGTGTGTGTATTAGCACGAGGAACTCTGTGTATGTGCATGTGTGTTGTGTGTGTGTGGTGTGTCTTAGACATGGAACTGTGTGTGTGTTAGCACTTGGAACTCTGTCTGTGTGTGTGTGTGTGTGTTTGTGTGTTAGCACGTGGAAATCTTTGTATGTGTTTTAGCACGTGGAACTCTGTGTGTTTGTCTGTGTTAGCATGTGGAACTGTGTATGTGTGTACTAGCAAGTGGAACTCTGTGTGTGTGTGTGTGTGTATTAGCTCGTTGAACTCTGTGCGCGCGTGTGTGTGTGTTGGCACATGCAACTCTGTGTGTGTGTTAGCACGTGGAACTGTGTGTGTTAGCACTTGGAACTCTGTGTGTGACTGTGTGTTAGCACATAGAACTCTTTGTTTGTGTGTTTTAGCATGTGGAAGTCTTTGTGTGTATTAGCACGTGAAACTCTGTGTATATGTGTGTTAGCACGTGGAACTCTGTGTGTGTTAGCATGTGGAACTGTGTGTGTGGTTGCACGTGGAACTCTGTGTGTGTGTGATAGCACTTGGAACTGTGTGTGTGTTAGCACATGGAAGTGTGTGTGTGTTAGCATGTGGAACTCTGTGTGTGTGTTAGCATGTGGAATTGAGTGTGTGTGCGTGTGTGTGTGTGTGTGTGTTAGCATGTGGAACTGTGTGTGTGTGTTAGCACGTGGAAATCTGTGTATGTGTTTTAGCACGTGAAACTCTGAATGTGTGTATGCTAACACGTGGATCTCTGTGTGTGTGTGTGTGTGTTGGCACATGCAACTCTGTGCGTGTGTGTGTTAGCATGTGGACCTGTCTGTGTGCGTGTGCGTGTGCGTGTGTGTGTGTCTTAGCATGTGGAACTGTGTGTGTGTGTGTATTTGCAAGTGGAACTGTGTGTGTGTGCGTGTTAGCATGTGTATCTGTGTGTGTGTGTTAGCACGTAGAACTCCTTGTGTGTGTTGATGGCACAAGGAACTCTGTGTGTGTTTGTCTGTGTTAGCATGTGGAACTCTGTGTGTGTGTGTGTGTGTGTGTGTGTGTGTGTGTGTGTGTGTTAGCTTGTGTAACTCTGTGTGTGTGTGTGTGTGTTAGCATGTGGAACAGTGTGTGTGTGTGTGTTAGCACGTGGAACTCTGTGTATGTTTGTTAGTACGTGGAACTCTGCATGTGTATGTGTGTGTTAGCACGTGGAATACTGTGTGTGTTTGTGTGTGTTAGCACTTGGAACTGTGTGTGTGTTAGCACGTGGAAATCTTTGTATGTGTTTTAGCACGTGGAACTCTCTGTATTTGTCTGTGTTAGCATGTGGAACTGTGTATGTGTGTACTAGCAAGTGGAACTGTGTGTGTGTGTGTGTGTGTGTGTGTGTGTGTGTATTAGCACGTTGAACTCTGTGCGCGCGCGTGTGTGTGTGTTAGCATGTGGAACAATGTGTGTGTGTTAGCACGTGGAACTCTGTGTGTGTATGTTAACACGTGGAACTGTGTGTGTGTGCGTGTGTGTGTGTTGGCACATGCAACTCTGTGTGTGTGTTAGCACGTGGAACTGTGTGTGTTAGCACTTGGAACTCTGTGTGTGACTGTGTGTTAGCACATAGAACTCTTTGTTTGTGTGTTTTAGCATGTGGAAGTCTTTGTGTGTATTAGCACGTGAAACTCTGTGTATATGTGTGTTAGCACGTGGAACTCTGTGTGTGTTAGCATGTGGAACTGTGTGTGTGGTTGCACGTGGAACTCTGTGTGTGTGTGATAGCACTTGGAACTGTGTGTGTGTTAGCACATGGAAGTGTGTGTGTGTTAGCATGTGGAACTCTGTGTGTGTGTTAGCATGTGGAACTGAGTGTGTGTGCGTGTGTGTGTGTGTGTGTTAGCACGTGGAACTGTGTGTGTGTGTGTTAGCACGTGGAACAGTGTGTGTGTGTGTGTGTTAGCACGTGGAACTCTGTGTATGTTTGTTAGTACGTGGAACTCTGCATGTGTATGTGTGTGTTAGCACGTGGAATACTGTGTGTGTTTGTGTGTGTTAGCACTTGGAACTGTGTGTGTGTTAGCACGTGGAAATCTTTGTATGTGTTTTAGCACGTGGAACTCTCTGTATTTGTCTGTGTTAGCATGTGGAACTGTGTATGTGTGTACTAGCAAGTGGAACTGTGTGTGTGTGTGTGTGTGTATTAGCACGTTGAACTCTGTGCGCGCGCGTGTGTGTGTGTTAGCATGTGGAACAATGTGTGTGTGTTAGCACGTGGAACTCTGTGTGTGTATGTTAACACGTGGAACTGTGTGTGTGTGTGTGTGTGTGTGTTGGCACGTGCAACTCTGTGTGTGAGTGTTAGCACGTAGAACTGAGTGTGTGTCTTTGTGTGTTAGCACATGGAACTCTGTGTGTGTGTTAGGACATGGATCTCTGTGTGTGTTAGCACATGGAACTCTGTGTGTGTGTGTGTGTGTTAGCACGTGGAACTCTGTGTGTGTGTGTGTTAGCATGTGTAACTGTGTGTGTGTTTGTTAGCATGTGGAACTGTGTGTGTGTGTTAGCGCGTGGAACTGTGTGTGTGTGTGTGCTAGCACGTGGAATTCTGTGTGTGTTAGCATGTGGAACTATGTGTGCGTGTTAGCACGTGTATCTGTGTGTGTGTGTGTGTTAGAATGTGGAATTCTGTGTGTGTGTTTCTGTGCATGTTTGCACGTGGAATTCTGTGTGTGTGTTTGTGTATGTGTGTGTGTTTTAGCACATGGAACTGTGTATGTATTAGCATGTGGAACTGTGTGTGTGTATTAGCAAGTGGAACTGTCTCTGTGTGTGTGTATTAGCACGAGGAACTCTGTGTGTGTATATGTGTGTGTGTTTATGTTTGTGTCTTAGCACATGGAACTCTGTGTGTGTGTGTGTGTGTGTGTGTGTGTGTGTGTGTGTGTGTGTGTTAGCACGTGGAAATCTTTGTATGTGTTTTAGCACGTGGAACTCTCTGTATTTGTCTGTGTTAGCATGTGGAACTGTGTATGTGTGTACTAGCAAGTGGAACTGTGTGTGTGTGTGTGTGTGTGTGTGTGTGTGTGTGTGTGTGTGTGTGTATTAGCACGTTGAACTCTGTGCGCGCGCGTGTGTGTGTGTTAGCATGTGGAACAATGTGTGTGTGTTAGCACGTGGAACTCTGTGTGTGTATGTTAACACGTGGAACTGTGTGTGTGTGTGTGTGTGTGTGTGTGTTGGCACGTGCAACTCTGTGTGTGTGTTAGGATGTGGATCTCTGTGTGTGTTAGCACATGGAACTCTGTGTGTGTGTGTGTGTTAGCACGTGGAACTCTGTGTGTGTGTGTGTTAGCATGTGTAACTGTGTGTGTGTTTGTTAGCATGTGGTACTGTGTGTGTGTGTTAGCGCGTGGAACTGTGTGTGTGTGTGTGTTAGCACGTTGAACTCTGTGTGTGTGTGTGTGTGTGCTAGCACGTGGAATTCTGTGTGTGTTAGCATGTGGAACTATGTGTGCGTGTTAGCACGTGTATCTGTGTGTGTGTGTGTTAGCACGTGGAACTCCTTGTGTGTGTTGTTGTCACATGGAACTCTGTGTGTGTTTGTCTGTGTTAGCTTGTGGAACTGTGTGTGTGTGTGTGTGTGTGTGTACTAGCAAGTGGAACTCTGTGTGTGTGTGTGTGTGTATCAGCACGTTGAACTCTGTGTGTGTGCGTGTGTGTGTGTTAGCACATGTAACTGTGTGTGTGTCTGTGTGTGTTAGCATGTGGACCTGTCTGTGTGCGTGTGCGTGTGCGTGTGTGTGTGTCTTAGCATGTGGAACTGTGTGTGTGTGTGTATTTGCAAGTGGAACTGTGTGTGTGTGCGTGTTAGCATGTGTATCTGTGTGTGTGTGTTAGCACGTAGAACTCCTTGTGTGTGTTGATGGCACAAGGAACTCTGTGTGTGTTTGTCTGTGTTAGCATGTGGAACTCTGTGTGTGTGTGTGTGTGTGTGTGTGTGTGTGTTAGCTTGTGTAACTCTGTGTGTGTGTGTGTGTGTTAGCATGTGGAACAGTGTGTGTGTGTGTGTTAGCACGTGGAACTCTGTGTATGTTTGTTAGTACGTGGAACTCTGCATGTGTATGTGTGTGTTAGCACGTGGAATACTGTGTGTGTTTGTGTGTGTTAGCACTTGGAACTGTGTGTGTGTTAGCACGTGGAAATCTTTGTATGTGTTTTAGCACGTGGAACTCTCTGTATTTGTCTGTGTTAGCATGTGGAACTGTGTATGTGTGTACTAGCAAGTGGAACTGTGTGTGTGTGTGTGTGTGTGTGTGTGTGTGTGTATTAGCACGTTGAACTCTGTGCGCGCGCGTGTGTGTGTGTTAGCATGTGGAACAATGTGTGTGTGTTAGCACGTGGAACTCTGTGTGTGTATGTTAACACGTGGAACTGTGTGTGTGTGCGTGTGTGTGTGTTGGCACATGCAACTCTGTGTGTGTGTTAGCACGTGGAACTGTGTGTGTTAGCACTTGGAACTCTGTGTGTGACTGTGTGTTAGCACATAGAACTCTTTGTTTGTGTGTTTTAGCATGTGGAAGTCTTTGTGTGTATTAGCACGTGAAACTCTGTGTATATGTGTGTTAGCACGTGGAACTCTGTGTGTGTTAGCATGTGGAACTGTGTGTGTGGTTGCACGTGGAACTCTGTGTGTGTGTGATAGCACTTGGAACTGTGTGTGTGTTAGCACATGGAAGTGTGTGTGTGTTAGCATGTGGAACTCTGTGTGTGTGTTAGCATGTGGAACTGAGTGTGTGTGCGTGTGTGTGTGTGTGTGTTAGCACGTGGAACTGTGTGTGTGTGTGTTAGCACGTGGAACAGTGTGTGTGTGTGTGTGTTAGCACGTGGAACTCTGTGTATGTTTGTTAGTACGTGGAACTCTGCATGTGTATGTGTGTGTTAGCACGTGGAATACTGTGTGTGTTTGTGTGTGTTAGCACTTGGAACTGTGTGTGTGTTAGCACGTGGAAATCTTTGTATGTGTTTTAGCACGTGGAACTCTCTGTATTTGTCTGTGTTAGCATGTGGAACTGTGTATGTGTGTACTAGCAAGTGGAACTGTGTGTGTGTGTGTGTGTGTGTATTAGCACGTTGAACTCTGTGCGCGCGCGTGTGTGTGTGTTAGCATGTGGAACAATGTGTGTGTGTTAGCACGTGGAACTCTGTGTGTGTATGTTAACACGTGGAACTGTGTGTGTGTGTGTGTGTGTGTGTTGGCACGTGCAACTCTGTGTGTGAGTGTTAGCACGTAGAACTGAGTGTGTGTCTTTGTGTGTTAGCACATGGAACTCTGTGTGTGTGTTAGGACATGGATCTCTGTGTGTGTTAGCACATGGAACTCTGTGTGTGTGTGTGTGTTAGCACGTGGAACTCTGTGTGTGTGTGTGTTAGCATGTGTAACTGTGTGTGTGTTTGTTAGCATGTGGAACTGTGTGTGTGTGTTAGCGCGTGGAACTGTGTGTGTGTGTGTGTTAGCACGTTGAACTCTGTGTGTGTGTGTGTGTGCTAGCACGTGGAATTCTGTGTGTGTTAGCATGTGGAACTATGTGTGCGTGTTAGCACGTGTATCTGTGTGTGTGTGTGTGTTAGAATGTGGAATTCTGTGTGTGTGTTTCTGTGCATGTTTGCACATGGAATTCTGTGTGTGTGTTTGTGTATGTGTGTGTGTTTTAGCACATGGAACTGTGTATGTATTAGCATGTGGAACTGTGTGTGTGTATTAGCAAGTGGAACTGTCTCTGTGTGTGTGTATTAGCACGAGGAACTCTGTGTGTGTATATGTGTGTGTGTTTATGTTTGTGTCTTAGCACATGGAACTCTGTGTGTGTGTGTGTGTGTGTGTGTGTGTGTGTGTGTGTGTGTTAGCACGTGGAAATCTTTGTATGTGTTTTAGCACGTGGAACTCTCTGTATTTGTCTGTGTTAGCATGTGGAACTGTGTATGTGTGTACTAGCAAGTGGAACTGTGTGTGTGTGTGTGTGTGTGTGTGTGTGTGTGTGTGTGTGTGTGTATTAGCACGTTGAACTCTGTGCGCGCGCGTGTGTGTGTGTTAGCATGTGGAACAATGTGTGTGTGTTAGCACGTGGAACTCTGTGTGTGTATGTTAACACGTGGAACTGTGTGTGTGTGTGTGTGTGTGTTGGCACGTGCAACTCTGTGTGTGAGTGTTAGCACGTAGAACTGTGTGTGTGTCTTTGTGTGTTAGCACATGGAACTCTGTGTGTGTGTTAGGATGTGGATCTCTGTGTGTGTTAGCACATGGAACTCTGTGTGTGTGTGTGTGTTAGCACGTGGAACTCTGTGTGTGTGTGTGTTAGCATGTGTAACTGTGTGTGTGTTTGTTAGCATGTGGTACTGTGTGTGTGTGTTAGCGCGTGGAACTGTGTGTGTGTGTGTGTTAGCACGTTGAACTCTGTGTGTGTGTGTGTGTGCTAGCACGTGGAATTCTGTGTGTGTTAGCATGTGGAACTATGTGTGCGTGTTAGCACGTGTATCTGTGTGTGTGTGTGTTAGCACGTGGAACTCCTTGTGTGTGTTGTTGTCACATGGAACTCTGTGTGTGTTTGTCTGTGTTAGCTTGTGGAACTGTGTGTGTGTGTGTGTGTGTGTGTACTAGCAAGTGGAACTCTGTGTGTGTGTGTGTGTGTATCAGCACGTTGAACTCTGTGTGTGTGCGTGTGTGTGTGTTAGCACGTGGAACTGTGTGTGTGTCTGTGTGTGTGTTAGCATGTGGAACTGTGTGTGTGTGTGTGTGTGTGCTAGCACGTGGAATTCTGTGTGTGTTAGCATGTGGAACTATGTGTGCGTGTTAGCACGTGTATCTGTGTGTGTGTGTTAGCACGTGGAACTCCTTGTGTGTGTTGTTGTCACATGGAACTGTGTGTGTTTGTCTGTGTTAGCTTGTGGAACTGTGTGTGTGTGTGTGTATGTGTACTAGCAAGTGGAACTCCGTGTGTGTGTGTGTGTATCAGCACGTTGAACTCTGTGTGTGTGCGTGTGTGTGTGTTAGCACATGTAACTGTGTGTGTGTCTGTGTGTGTTAGCATGTGGAACTGTGTGTGTGTGTGTGTGTTAGCACGTGGAACTCTGTGTCTTAGCACGTGAAACTCTATGCGTGTGTCTGTGTTAGCACATGGAACTCTGTGTGTGTGTATAAGCACGTGGAACTCTGTGTGTGTGTGTGTGTGTGTGTGTTAGCTTGTGGAACAGTGTGTGTGTGTGTTAGCACGTGGAACTCTGCATGTGTATGTGTGTGTTAGCATGTGAAATACTGTGTGTGTGTATGTGTGTGTTAGCACTTGGAACTATGTGTGTGTATTAGCATGTGGAACTGTGTGTGTGTATTAGCAAGTGGAACTGTCTCTGTGTGTGTGTATTAGCACGAGGAACTCTGTGTATGTGTATGTGTGTTGTGTGTGTGTGGTGTGTCTTAGCACATGGAACTCTGTGTGTGTGTTAGCACTTGGAACTGTGTGTGTGTTTGTTAGCATGTGGAACTGTGTGTGTGTGTTAGCGCGTGGAACTGTGTGTGTGTGTGTGTTAGCACGTTGAACTCTGTGTGTGTGTGTGTGCTAGCACGTGGAATTCTGTGTGTGTTAGCATGTGGAACTGTGTGTGTGTTAGCACGTGGAAGTGTGTGTGTGTTAGCACGTGGAACTCAGTGTGTGTGTTAGCATGTGGAACTGTGTGTGTGTGTGTGTGTGTGTGTGTGTGTGTGTTAGCATGTGGAACTGTGTGTGTGTTAGCACGTGGAAATCTGTGTATGTGTTTTAGCACGTGGAACTCTGAATGTGTGTATGCTAACACGTGGAACTCTGTGTGTGTGTGTGTGTGTGTGTGTTGGCACATGCAACTCTGTGTGTGTGCGTGTTAGCACGTGTATCTGTGTGTGTGTTATCACGTAGAACTCCTTGTGTGTGTTGTTGGCACAAGGAACTCTGTGTGTCTTTGTCTGTGTTAGCATGTGGAACTGTGTGTGTGTACTAGCAAGTGGAACTCTGTGTGTGTGTGTGTGTGTGTGTGTATCAGCAAGTTGAACTCTGTGTGTGTGTGTATCAGCACGTTGAACTCTGTGTGTGTGTGTGTATCAGCACGTTGAACTCTGTGTGTGTGTGTGTGTGTGTGTACCAGCAAGTTGAACTCTGTGTGTGTGTGTGTGTGTGTGTGTGTATTAGCACGTGGAACTGTTTGTGTGTCTGTGTGTGTGTGTGTGTGTGTGTGTGTGTGTGTGTGTGTGTGTGTGTGTTAGCACGTGGAAATCTTTGTATGTGTTTTAGCACGTGGAACTCTCTGTATTTGTCTGTGTTAGCATGTGGAACTGTGTATGTGTGTACTAGCAAGTGGAACTGTGTGTGTGTGTGTGTGTGTGTGTGTGTGTGTGTGTATTAGCACGTTGAACTCTGTGCGCGCGCGTGTGTGTGTGTTAGCATGTGGAACAATGTGTGTGTGTTAGCACGTGGAACTCTGTGTGTGTATGTTAACACGTGGAACTGTGTGTGTGTGTGTGTGTGTGTGTGTGTTGGCACGTGCAACTCTGTGTGTGAGTGTTAGCACGTAGAACTGTGTGTGTGTCTTTGTGTGTTAGCACATGGAACTCTGTGTGTGTGTTAGGACGTGGATCTCTGTGTGTGTTAGCACATGGAACTCTGTGTGTGTGTGTGTGTGTTAGCACGTGGAACTCTGTGTGTGTGTGTGTTAGCATGTGTAACTGTGTGTGTGTTTGTTAGCATGTGGAACTGTGTGTGTGTGTTAGCGCGTGGAACTGTGTGTGTGTGTGTGTTAGCACGTTGAACTCTGTGTGTGTGTGTGTGTGCTAGCACGTGGAATTCTGTGTGTGTTAGCATGTGGAACTATGTGTGCGTGTTAGCACGTGTATCTGTGTGTGCGTGTTAGCACGTGGAACTCCTTGTGTGTGTTGTTGTCACATGGAACTCTGTGTGTGTTTGTCTGTGTTAGCTTGTGGAACTGTGTGTGTGTGTGTGCGTGTGTGTGTGTGTGTGTGTACTAGCAAGTGGAACTCTGTGTGTGTGTGTGTGTATCAGCACGTTGAACTCTGTGTGTGTGTTAGCACGTGGAACTCTGTGTGTGTTAGCACGTGGAACTGTGTGTGTGTCTGTGTGTGTGTTAGCATGTGGAACTGTGTGTGTGTGTGTGTGTGTGTGTGCTAGCACGTGGAATTCTGTGTGTGTTAGCATGTGGAACTATGTGTGCGTGTTAGCACGTGTATCTGTGTGTGTGTGTTAGCACGTGGAACTCCTTGTGTGTGTTGTTGTCACATGGAACTCTGTGTGTGTTTGTCTGTGTTAGATTGTGGAACTGTGTGTGTGTGTGTGTGTGTGTGTACTAGCAAGTGGAACTCTGTGTGTGTGTGTGTGTGTATCAGCACGTTGAACTCTGTGTGTGTGCGTGTGTGTGTGTTAGCACGTGGAACTGTGTGTGTGTGTCTGTGTGTGTGTTAGCATGTGGAACTGTGTGTGTGTGTGTGTGTGTGTGTGTGTGCTAGCACGTGGAATTCTGTGTGTGTTAGCATGTGGAACTATGTGTGCGTGTTAGCACGTGTATCTGTGTGTGTGTGTTAGCACGTGGAACTCCTTGTGTGTGTTGTTGTCACATGGAACTCTGTGTGTGTTTGTCTGTGTTAGATTGTGGAACTGTGTGTGTGTGTGTGTGTGTGTGTACTAGCAAGTGGAACTCTGTGTGTGTGTGTGTGTATCAGCACGTTGAACTCTGTGTGTGTGCGTGTGTGTGTGTTAGCACATGTAACTGTGTGTGTGTCTGTGTGTGTTAGCATGTGGAACTGTGTGTGTCTGTGTGTGTGTGTTAGCACGTGGAACTCTGTGTCTTAGCACGTGAAACTCTATGCGTGTGTCTGTGTTAGCACATGGAACTTTGTGTGTGTGTATAAGCACGTGGAACTCTGTGTGTGTGTGTGTGTGTTAGCTTGTGGAACAGTGTGTGTGTGTGTTAGCACGTGGAACTCTGCATGTGTATGTGTGTGTTAGCATGTGAAATACTGTGTGTGTGTATGTGTGTGTTAGCACTTGGAACTATGTGTGTGTATTAGCATGTGGAACTGTGTGTGTGTATTAGCAAGTGGAACTGTCTCTGTGTGTGTGTATTAGCACGAGGAACTCTGTGTATGTGTATGTGTGTTGTGTGTGTGTGGTGTGTCTTAGCACATGGAACTCTGTGTGTGTGTTAGCACTTGGAACTGTGTGTGTGTTTGTTAGCATGTGGAACTATGTGTGTGTGTTAGCGCGTGGAACTGTGTGTGTGTGTGTGTTAGCACGTTGAACTCTGTGTGTGTGTGTGTGCTAGCACGTGGAATTCTGTGTGTGTTAGCATGTGGAACTATGTGTGCATGTTAGCACGTGTATCTGTGTGTGTGTGTGTTAGCACGTGGAACTCCTTGTGTGTGTTGTTGTCACATGGAACTCTGTGTGTGTTTGTCTGTGTTAGCTTATGGAACTGTGTGTGTGTGTGTGTGTACTAGCAAGTGGAATTCTGTGTGTGTGTGTGTGTGTATCAGCACGTTGAACTCTGTGTGTGTGTGTGTGTGTGTGTTAGCACGTGGAACTGTGTGTGTGTCTGTGTGTGTGTTAGCATGTGGAACTGTGTGTGCGTGTGTGTGTGCTAGCACGTGGAATTCTGTGTGTGTTAGCATGTGGAACTATGTGTGCGTGTTAGCACGTGTATCTGTGTGTGTGTGTTAGCACGTGGAACTCCTTGTGTGTGTTGTTGTCACATGGAACTCTGTGTGCGTTTGTCTGTGTTAGCTTGTGGAACTGTGTGTGTGTGTGTGTGTGTACTAGCAAGTGGAACTCTGTGTGTGTGTGTGTGTGTGTATCAGCACGTTGAACTCTGTGTGTGTGCGTGTGTGTGTGTTAGCACATGTAACTGTGTGTGTGTCTGTGTGTGTTAGCATGTGGAACTGTGTGTGTGTGTGTGTGTGTGTTAGCACGTGGAACTCTGTGTCTTAGCACGTGAAACTCTATGCGTGTGTCTGTGTTAGCACATGGAACTCTGTGTGTGTGTATAAGCACGTGGAACTCTGTGTGTGTGTGTGTGTGTGTGTTAGCTTGTGGAACAGTGTGTGTGTGTGTTAGCACATGGAACTCTGCATGTGTATGTGTGTGTTAGCATGTGAAATACTGTGTGTGTGTATGTGTGTGTTAGCACTTGGAACTATGTGTGTGTATTAGCATGTGGAACTGTGTGTGTGTATTAGCAAGTGGAACTGTCTCTGTGTGTGTGTATTAGCACGAGGAACTCTGTGTATGTGTATGTGTGTTGTGTGTGTGTGGTGTGTCTTAGCACATGGAACTCTGTGTGTGTGTTAGCACTTGGAACTGTGTGTGTGTGTGTGTGTGTGTGTGTTAGCACGTGGTACTCTGTGTGTGTCTTAGCACGTGAAACTCTGTGCGTGTGTGTGTGTTAGCACATGGAACTGTGTGTGTGTGTATAAGCAAGTGGAACTGACTGTGTGTGTGTGTGTGTGTGTGTGTTAGCTTGTGGAACAGTGTGTGTGTGAGTTAGCACGTGGAACTCTGCATGTGTATGTGTGTTTTAGCACGTGAAATACTGTGTGTGTGTATGTGTGTGTTAGCAATTGGAACTCTGTGTGTGTTAGCATGTGGAACTCAGTGTGTATGTTAGCATGTGGAACTGTGTGTGTGTGTGTGTGTGTTAGCATGTGGAACTGTGTGTGTGTTAGCACGTGGAAATCTGTGTACGTGTTTTAGCACGTGGAACTCTGAATGTGTGTATGTTAACACGTGGAACAGTGTGTGTGTGTGCGTGTGTGTGTTGGCACGTGCAACTCTGTGTGTGTGTGTTAGCACATGGAACTGTGTGTGTGTTTTTGCAAGTGGAACTGTGTGTGTGTGTTGTTAGCACGTGGAACTCTGTGTCTGTGTGTTAGCACATGGAAATCTGTGTGTGTGTGTTAGCACATGTGACTGTGTGTGGGTGTCTGTGTGTGTTAGCATGTTGAACTCTGTATGTGTGTGTGTGAGGACGTGGATCTCTGTGTGTGTTAGCACATGGAACTCTGTGTGTGTGTGTGTGTGTGTGTTGGCACATGCAACTCTGTGTGTGTGTGTGTTAGTATGTGGACCTGTATGTGTGTGTTAGCACGTACACTGTGTGTATGTCTGTGTATGTGTTAGCACGTGGAACTGTGTATGTGTGTGTTAGCATGTGGAACTCTGTGTATGTGTATGTGTGTTGTGTGTGTGTGTGTGTGGTGTGTCTTAGCACATGGAACTCTGTCTGTGTGTTAGCACTTGGAACTCTCTGTGTGTGTGTGTGTGTGTGTGTGTGTGTGTTAGCAGGTGGAAATCTTTGTATGTGTTTTAGCACGTGGAACTCTGTGTGTTTGTCTGTGTTAGCATGTGGAACTGTGTATGTGTGTATTAGCAAGTGGAACTGTCTCTGTGTGTGTGTATTAGCACGAGGAACTCTGTGTATGTGCATGTGTGTTGTGTGTGTGTGGTGTGTCTTAGACATGGAACTCTGTGTGTGTTAGCACTTGGAACTCTGTCTGTGTGTGTGTGTGTGTGTTTGTGTGTTAGCACGTGGAAATCTTTGTATGTGTTTTAGCACGTGGAACTCTGTGTGTTTGTCTGTGTTAGCATGTGGAACTGTGTATGTGTGTACTAGCAAGTGGAACTCTGTGTGTGTGTGTGTGTGTATTAGCTCGTTGAACTCTGTGCACGCGTGTGTGTGTGTTGGCACATGCAACTCTGTGTGTGTGTTAGCACGTGGAACTGTGTGTGTTAGCACTTGGAACTCTGTGTGTGACTGTGTGTTAGCACATAGAACTCTTTGTTTGTGTGTTTTAGCATGTGGAAGTCTTTGTGTGTATTAGCACGTGAAACTCTGTGTATATGTGTGTTAGCACGTGGAACTCAGTGTGTATGTTAGCATGTGGAACTGTGTGTGTGTTAGCATGTGGAACTCAGTGTGTGTGTTAGCATGTGGAACTCAGTGTGTATGTTAGCATGTGGAACTCTGTGTGTGTGTGTTAGCATGTGGAACTGTGTGTGTGTTAGCATGTGGAACTCAGTGTGTATGTTAGCATGTGGAACTGTGTGTGTGTTAGCATGTGGAACTCAGTGTGTATGTTAGCATGTGGAACTGCGTGTGTGTGTGTGTGTTAGCATGTGTAACTGTGTGTGTTAGCACGTGGAAATCTGTGTATGTGTTTTAGCACGTGGAACTCTGAATGTGTGTATGTTAACAAGTGGAACAGTGTGTGTGTGTGTGCGTGTGTGTGTTGGCACGTGCAACTCTGTGTGTGTTTGTTAGCACATGGAACTGTGTGTGTGTTTTTGCAAGTGGAACTGTGTGTGTGTTGTTAGCATGTGGAACTCTGTGTCTGTGTGTTAGCACATGGAAATCTGTGTGTGTGTGTTAGCACATGTGACTGTGTGTGGGTGTCTGTGTGTGTTAGCATGTTGAACTCTGTATGTGTGTGTGTGAGGACGTGGATCTCTGTGTGTGTTAGCACATGGAACTCTGTGTGTGTGTGTGTGTGTGTGTGTTGGCACATGCAACTCTGTGTGTGTGTGTGTTAGTATGTGGACCTGTATGTGTGTGTTAGCACGTACACTGTGTGTATGTCTGTGTATGTGTTAGCACGTGGAACTGTGTATGTGTGTGTTAGCATGTGGAACTCTGTGTATGTGTATGTGTGTTGTGTGTGTGTGTGTGGTGTGTCTTAGCACATGGAACTCTGTCTGTGTGTTAGCACTTGGAACTCTGTGTGTGTGTGTGTGTGTGTATGTGTGTGTGTGTGTGTGTGTGTGTGTTAGCAGGTGGAAATCTTTGTATGTGTTTTAGCACGTGGAACTCTGTGTGTTTGTCTGTGTTAGCATGTGGAACTGTGTATGTGTGTATTAGCAAGTGGAACTGTCTCTGTGTGTGTGTATTAGCACGAGGAACTCTGTGTATGTGCATGTGTGTTGTGTGTGTGTGGTGTGTCTTAGACATGGAACTCTGTGTGTGTGTTAGCACTTGGAACTCTGTCTGTGTGTGTGTGTGTGTTTGTGTGTTAGCACGTGGAAATCTTTGTATGTGTTTTAGCACGTGGAACTCTGTGTGTTTGTCTGTGTTACATGTGGAACTGTGTATGTGTGTACTAGCAAGTGGAACTCTGTGTGTGTGTGTGTGTGTATTAGCTCGTTGAACTCTGTGCGCGCGTGTGTGTGTGTTGGCACATGCAACTCTGTGTGTGTGTTAGCACGTGGAACTGTGTGTGTTAGCACTTGGAACTCTGTGTGTGACTGTGTGTTAGCACATAGAACTCTTTGTTTGTGTGTTTTAGCATGTGGAAGTCTTTGTGTGTATTAGCACGTGAAACTCTGTGTATATGTGTGTTAGCACGTGGAACTGAGTGTGTGTGCGTGTGTGTGTGTGTGTGTTAGCACGTGGAACTCTGTGTGTGTGTTAGCACGTGGAAAACTGTGTATGTGTTTTAGCATGTGAAACTCTGAATGTGTGTATGCTAACACGTGGATCTCTGTGTGTGTGTGTGTGTGTTGGCACATGCAACTCTGTGTGTGTGTGTGTTAGCATGTGGACCTGTCTGTGTGCGTGTGCGTGTGCGTGTGTGTGTGTGTGTGTGTGTGTGTTAGCATGTGGAACTGTGTGTGTGTGTGTATTTGCAAGTGGAACTGTGTGTGTGTGCGTGTTAGCATGTGTATCTGTGTGTGTGTGTTAGCACGTAGAACTCCTTGTGTGTGTTGATGGCACAAGGAACTCTGTGCGTGTTTGTCTGTGTTAGCATGTGGAACTCTGTGTGTGTGTGTGTGTGTGTGTGTGTGTGTGTGTGTGTGTGTATCAGCACGTTGAACTCTGTGTGTGTGCGTGTGTGTGTGTTAGCACGTGGAACTGTGTGTGTGTCTGTGTGTGTGTTAGCATGTGGAACTGTGTGTGTGTGTGTGTGTGTGCTAGCACGTGGAATTCTGTGTGTGTTAGCATGTGGAACTATGTGTGCGTGTTAGCACGTGTATCTGTGTGTGTGTGTTAGCACGTGGAACTCCTTGTGTGTGTTGTTGTCACATGGAACTCTGTGTGCGTTTGTCTGTGTTAGCTTGTGGAACTGTGTGTGTGTGTGTGTGTGTGTACTAGCAAGTGGAACTCTGTGTGTGTGTGTGTGTGTATCAGCACGTTGAACTCTGTGTGTGTGCATGTGTGTGTGTTAGCACATGTAACTGTGTGTGTGTCTGTGTGTGTTAGCATGTGGAACTGTGTGTGTGTGTGTGTGTGTGTTAGCACGTGGAACTCTGTGTCTTAGCACGTGAAACTCTATGCGTGTGTCTGTGTTAGCACATGGAACTCTGTGTGTGTGTATAAGCACGTGGAACTCTGTGTGTGTGTGTGTGTGTGTTAGCTTGTGGAACAGTGTGTGTGTGTGTTAGCACATGGAACTCTGCATGTGTATGTGTGTTTTAGCACGTGAAATACTGTGTGTGTGTATGTGTGTTAGCAATTGGAACTGTGTGTGTGTTAGCATGTGGAACTCAGTGCGTGTGTGTGTCTTAGCACATGGAACTCTGTGTGTGTGTTAGCACTTGGAACTGTGTGTGTGTGTGTGTGTGTGTGTGTGTGTGTGTGTGTGTTAGCACGTGGTACTCTGTGTGTGTCTTAGCACGTGAAACTCTGTGCGTGTGTGTGTGTTAGCACATGGAACTGTGTGTGTGTGTATAAGCAAGTGGAACTGACTGTGTGTGTGTGTGTGTGTGTGTTAGCTTGTGGAACAGTGTGTGTGTGAGTTAGCACGTGGAACTCTGCATGTGTATGTGTGTTTTAGCACGTGAAATACTGTGTGTGTGTATGTGTGTTAGCAATTGGAACTGTGTGTGTGTATTAGCATGTGGAACTGTGTGTGTGTATTAGCAAGTGGAACTATCTCTGTGTGTGTGTGTATTAGCACGAGGAACTCTGTGTATGTGTATGTGTGTTGTGTGTGTGTGTGGTGTGTCTTAACACATGGAACTCTGTGTGTGTGTTAGCACTTGGAACTCTGTGTGTGTGTGTGTGTGTGTGTGCGTGTGTGTGTGTGTGTGCGTGTTAGCACGTGGAAATCTTTGTATGTGTTTTAGCACGTGGAACTCTGTGTGTTTGTCTGTGTTAGCATGTGGAACTGTGCATGTGTGTACTAGCAAGTGGAACTGTTGTGTGTGTGTGTGTGTGTGTGTGTGTGTGTGTGTGTGTGTGTGTGTGTGTATTAGCACGTTGAACTCTGTGCGCGCGTGTGTGTGTGTTGGCACATGCAACTCTGTGTGTGTGTTAGCACATGGAACTGTGTGTGTTAGCACTTGGAACTCTGTGTGTGTGTTAGCACGTAGAACTCTGTTTGTGTGTTTTAGCATGTGGAAGTCTTTGTGTGTGTTAGCACGTGAAACTCTGTGTGTATGTGTGTTAGCACGTGGAACTGTGTGTGTGGTTGCACGTGGAACTCTGTGTGTGTGTTAGCATGTGGAACTCAGTGTGTGTGTTAGCATGTGGAACTCAGTGTGTATGTTAGCATGTGGAACAGTGTGTGTCTTAGCATGTGGAACTCAGTGTGTGTGTTAGCATGTGGAACTCAGTGTGTATGTTAGCATGTGGAACTCTGTGTGTGTGTTTGTGTTAGCATGTGGAACTGTGTGTGTGTTAGCACTTGGAACTCTGTGTGTGTGTTAGCACGTAGAACTCTTTGTTTGTGTGTTTTAGCATGTGGAAGTCTTTGTGTGTGTTAGCACGTGAAACTCTGTGTGTATGTGTGTTAGCACGTGGAACTGTGTGTGTGGTTGCACGTGGAACTCTGTGTGTGTGTTAGCATGTGGAACTCAGTGTGTATGTTAGCATGTGCAACTGTGTGTGTTAGCATGTGGAACTCAGTGTGTGTGTTAGCATGTGGAACTCAGTGTGTATGTTAGCATGTGGAACTCTGTGTGTGTGTGTGTTAGCATGTGGAACTGTGTGTGTGTTAGCATGTGGAACTCAGTGTGTATGTTAGCATGTGGAACTGTGTGTGTGTTAGCATGTGGAACTCAGTGTGTATGTTAGCATGTGGAACTGTGTGTGTGTGTGTGTGTGTTAGCATGTGGAACTGTGTGTGTGTTAGCACGTGGAAATCTGTGTACGTGTTTTAGCACGTGGAACTCTGAATGTGTGTATGTTAACACGTGGAACAGTGTGTGTGTGTGTGCGTGTGTGTGTTGGCACGTGCAACTCTGTGTGTGTGTGTTAGCACATGGAACTGTGTGTGTGTTTTTGCAAGTGGAACTGTGTGTGTGTGTTGTTAGCACGTGGAACTCTGTGTCTGTGTGTTAGCACATGGAAATCTGTGTGTGTGTGTTAGCACATGTGACTGTGTGTGGGTGTCTGTGTGTGTTAGCATGTTGAACTCTGTATGTGTGTGTGTGAGGACGTGGATCTCTGTGTGTGTTAGCACATGGAACTCTGTGTGTGTGTGTGTGTGTGTGTTGGCACATGCAACTCTGTGTGTGTGTGTGTTAGTATGTGGACCTGTATGTGTGTGTTAGCACGTACACTGTGTGTATGTCTGTGTATGTGTTAGCACGTGGAACTGTGTATGTGTGTGTTAGCATGTGGAACTCTGTGTATGTGTATGTGTGTTGTGTGTGTGTGTGTGGTGTGTCTTAGCACATGGAACTCTGTCTGTGTGTTAGCACTTGGAACTCTCTGTGTGTGTGTGTGTGTGTGTGTGTGTGTGTGTGTTAGCAGGTGGAAATCTTTGTATGTGTTTTAGCACGTGGAACTCTGTGTGTTTGTCTGTGTTAGCATGTGGAACTGTGTATGTGTGTATTAGCAAGTGGAACTGTCTCTGTGTGTGTGTATTAGCACGAGGAACTCTGTGTATGTGCATGTGTGTTGTGTGTGTGTGGTGTGTCTTAGACATGGAACTCTGTGTGTGTGTTAGCACTTGGAACTCTGTCTGTGTGTGTGTGTGTGTTTGTGTGTTAGCACGTGGAAATCTTTGTATGTGTTTTAGCACGTGGAACTCTGTGTGTTTGTCTGTGTTAGCATGTGGAACTGTGTATGTGTGTACTAGCAAGTGGAACTCTGTGTGTGTGTGTGTGTGTATTAGCTCATTGAACTCTGTGCACGCGTGTGTGTGTGTTGGCACATGCAACTCTGTGTGTGTGTTAGCACGTGGAACTGTGTGTGTTAGCACTTGGAACTCTGTGTGTGACTGTGTGTTAGCACATAGAACTCTTTGTTTGTGTGTTTTAGCATGTGGAAGTCTTTGTGTGTATTAGCACGTGAAACTCTGTGTATATGTGTGTTAGCACGTGGAACTGAGTGTGTGTGCGTGTGTGTGTGTGTGTGTTAGCACGTGGAACTCTGTGTGTGTGTGTTAGCACGTGGAAAACTGTGTATGTGTTTTAGCATGTGAAACTCTGAATGTGTGTATGCTAACACGTGGATCTCTGTGTGTGTGTGTGTGTGTTGGCACATGCAACTCTGTGTGTGTGTGTGTTAGCATGTGGACCTGTCTGTGTGCGTGTGCGTGTGCGTGTGTGTGTGTGTGTGTGTGTGTGTTAGCATGTGGAACTGTGTGTGTGTGTGTATTTGCAAGTGGAACTGTGTGTGTGTGCGTGTTAGCATGTGTATCTGTGTGTGTGTGTTAGCACGTAGAACTCCTTGTGTGTGTTGATGGCACAAGGAACTCTGTGTGTGTTTGTCTGTGTTAGCATGTGGAACTCTGTGTGTGTGTGTGTGTGTGTGTGTGTGTGTGTGTGTGTGTGTGTGTGTGTGTGTGTGTGTGTGTGTATCAGCACGTTGAACTCTGTGTGTGTGCGTGTGTGTGTGTTAGCACGTGGAACTGTGTGTGTGTCTGTGTGTGTGTTAGCATGTGGAACTGTGTGTGTGTGTGTGTGTGTGCTAGCACGTGGAATTCTGTGTGTGTTAGCATGTGGAACTATGTGTGCGTGTTAGCACGTGTATCTGTGTGTGTGTGTTAGCACGTGGAACTCCTTGTGTGTGTTGTTGTCACATGGAACTCTGTGTGCGTTTGTCTGTGTTAGCTTGTGGAACTGTGTGTGTGTGTGTGTGTGTGTGTACTAGCAAGTGGAACTCTGTGTGTGTGTGTGTGTGTGTATCAGCACGTTGAACTCTGTGTGTGTGCATGTGTGTGTGTTAGCACATGTAACTGTGTGTGTGTCTGTGTGTGTTAGCATGTGGAACTGTGTGTGTGTGTGTGTGTGTGTTAGCACGTGGAACTCTGTGTCTTAGCACGTGAAACTCTATGCGTGCGTCTGTGTTAGCACATGGAACTCTGTGTGTGTGTATAAGCACGTGGAACTCTGTGTGTGTGTGTGTGTGTGTTAGCTTGTGGAACAGTGTGTGTGTGTGTTAGCACATGGAACTCTGCATGTGTATGTGTGTGTTAGCATGTGAAATACTGTGTGTGTGTATGTGTGTGTTAGCACTTGGAACTATGTGTGTGTATTAGCATGTGGAACTGTGTGTGTGTATTAGCAAGTGGAACTGTCTCTGTGTGTGTGTATTAGCACGAGGAACTCTGTGTATGTGTATGTGTGTTGTGTGTGTGTGGTGTGTCTTAGCACATGGAACTCTGTGTGTGTGTTAGCACTTGGAACTGTGTGTGTGTGTGTGTGTGTGTGTGTGTGTGTGTGTGTGTTAGCACGTGGTACTCTGTGTGTGTCTTAGCACGTGAAACTCTGTGCGTGTGTGTGTGTTAGCACATGGAACTGTGTGTGTGTGTATAAGCAAGTGGAACTGACTGTGTGTGTGTGTGTGTGTGTGTGTTAGCTTGTGGAACAGTGTGTGTGTGAGTTAGCACGTGGAACTCTGCATGTGTATGTGTGTTTTAGCACGTGAAATACTGTGTGTGTGTATGTGTGTTAGCAATTGGAACTGTGTGTGTGTATTAGCATGTGGAACTGTGTGTGTGTATTAGCAAGTGGAACTATCTCTGTGTGTGTGTGTATTAGCACGAGGAACTCTGTGTATGTGTATGTGTGTTGTGTGTGTGTGTGGTGTGTCTTAACACATGGAACTCTGTGTGTGTGTTAGCACTTGGAACTCTGTGTGTGTGTGTGTGTGTGTGTGCGTGTGTGTGTGTGTGTGCGTGTTAGCACGTGGAAATCTTTGTATGTGTTTTAGCACGTGGAACTCTGTGTGTTTGTCTGTGTTAGCATGTGGAACTGTGCATGTGTGTACTAGCAAGTGGAACTGTTGTGTGTGTGTGTGTGTGTGTGTGTGTGTGTGTGTGTGTGTGTGTGTGTATTAGCACGTTGAACTCTGTGCGCGCGTGTGTGTGTGTTGGCACATGCAACTCTGTGTGTGTGTTAGCACATGGAACTGTGTGTGTTAGCACTTGGAACTCTGTGTGTGTGTTAGCACGTAGAACTCTGTTTGTGTGTTTTAGCATGTGGAAGTCTTTGTGTGTGTTAGCACGTGAAACTCTGTGTGTATGTGTGTTAGCACGTGGAACTGTGTGTGTGGTTGCACGTGGAACTCTGTGTGTGTGTTAGCATGTGGAACTCAGTGTGTGTGTTAGCATGTGGAACTCAGTGTGTATGTTAGCATGTGGAACAGTGTGTGTCTTAGCATGTGGAACTCAGTGTGTGTGTTAGCATGTGGAACTCAGTGTGTATGTTAGCATGTGGAACTCTGTGTGTGTGTTTGTGTTAGCATGTGGAACTGTGTGTGTGTTAGCACTTGGAACTCTGTGTGTGTGTTAGCACGTAGAACTCTTTGTTTGTGTGTTTTAGCATGTGGAAGTCTTTGTGTGTGTTAGCACGTGAAACTCTGTGTGTATGTGTGTTAGCACGTGGAACTGTGTGTGTGGTTGCACGTGGAACTCTGTGTGTGTGTTAGCATGTGGAACTCAGTGTGTGTGTTAGCATGTGGAACTCAGTGTGTATGTTAGCATGTGCAACTGTGTGTGTTAGCATGTGGAACTCAGTGTGTGTGTTAGCATGTGGAACTCAGTGTGTATGTTAGCATGTGGAACTCTGTGTGTGTGTGTGTTAGCATGTGGAACTGTGTGTGTGTTAGCATGTGGAACTCAGTGTGTATGTTAGCATGTGGAACTGTGTGTGTGTTAGCATGTGGAACTCAGTGTGTATGTTAGCATGTGGAACTGTGTGTGTGTGTGTGTGTGTTAGCATGTGGAACTGTGTGTGTGTTAGCACGTGGAAATCTGTGTACGTGTTTTAGCACGTGGAACTCTGAATGTGTGTATGTTAACACGTGGAACAGTGTGTGTGTGTGTGCGTGTGTGTGTTGGCACGTGCAACTCTGTGTGTGTGTGTTAGCACATGGAACTGTGTGTGTGTTTTTGCAAGTGGAACTGTGTGTGTGTGTTGTTAGCACGTGGAACTCTGTGTCTGTGTGTTAGCACATGGAAATCTGTGTGTGTGTGTTAGCACATGTGACTGTGTGTGGGTGTCTGTGTGTGTTAGCATGTTGAACTCTGTATGTGTGTGTGTGAGGACGTGGATCTCTGTGTGTGTTAGCACATGGAACTCTGTGTGTGTGTGTGTGTGTGTGTTGGCACATGCAACTCTGTGTGTGTGTGTGTTAGTATGTGGACCTGTATGTGTGTGTTAGCACGTACACTGTGTGTATGTCTGTGTATGTGTTAGCACGTGGAACTGTGTATGTGTGTGTTAGCATGTGGAACTCTGTGTATGTGTATGTGTGTTGTGTGTGTGTGTGTGGTGTGTCTTAGCACATGGAACTCTGTCTGTGTGTTAGCACTTGGAACTCTCTGTGTGTGTGTGTGTGTGTGTGTGTGTGTGTTAGCAGGTGGAAATCTTTGTATGTGTTTTAGCACGTGGAACTCTGTGTGTTTGTCTGTGTTAGCATGTGGAACTGTGTATGTGTGTATTAGCAAGTGGAACTGTCTCTGTGTGTGTGTATTAGCACGAGGAACTCTGTGTATGTGCATGTGTGTTGTGTGTGTGTGGTGTGTCTTAGACATGGAACTCTGTGTGTGTGTTAGCACTTGGAACTCTGTCTGTGTGTGTGTGTGTGTTTGTGTGTTAGCACGTGGAAATCTTTGTATGTGTTTTAGCACGTGGAACTCTGTGTGTTTGTCTGTGTTAGCATGTGGAACTGTGTATGTGTGTACTAGCAAGTGGAACTCTGTGTGTGTGTGTGTGTGTATTAGCTCATTGAACTCTGTGCACGCGTGTGTGTGTGTTGGCACATGCAACTCTGTGTGTGTGTTAGCACGTGGAACTGTGTGTGTTAGCACTTGGAACTCTGTGTGTGACTGTGTGTTAGCACATAGAACTCTTTGTTTGTGTGTTTTAGCATGTGGAAGTCTTTGTGTGTATTAGCACGTGAAACTCTGTGTATATGTGTGTTAGCACGTGGAACTCAGTGTGTATGTTAGCATGTGGAACTGTGTGTGTGTTAGCATGTGGAACTCAGTGTGTGTGTTAGCATGTGGAACTCAGTGTGTATGTTAGCATGTGGAACTCTGTGTGTGTGTGTTAGCATGTGGAACTGTGTGTGTGTTAGCATGTGGAACTCAGTGTGTATGTTAGCATGTGGAACTGTGTGTGTGTTAGCATGTGGAACTCAGTGTGTATGTTAGCATGTGGAACTGTGTGTGTGTGTGTGTGTGTTAGCATGTGGAACTGTGTGTGTTAGCACGTGGAAATCTGTGTATGTGTTTTAGCACGTGGAACTCTGAATGTGTGTATGTTAACACGTGGAACAGTGTGTGTGTGTGTGCGTGTGTGTGTTGGCACGTGCAACTCTGTGTGTGTGTGTTAGCACATGGAACTGTGTGTGTGTTTTTGCAAGTGGAACTGTGTGTGTGTTGTTAGCATGTGGAACTCTGTGTCTGTGTGTTAGCACATGGAAATCTGTGTGTGTGTGTTAGCACATGTGACTGTGTGTGGGTGTCTGTGTGTGTTAGCATGTTGAACTCTGTATGTGTGTGTGTGAGGACGTGGATCTCTGTGTGTGTTAGCACATGGAACTCTGTGTGTGTGTGTGTGTGTGTGTGTGTTGGCACATGCAACTCTGTGTGTGTGTGTGTTAGTATGTGGACCTGTATGTGTGTGTTAGCACGTACACTGTGTGTATGTCTGTGTATGTGTTAGCACGTGGAACTGTGTATGTGTGTGTTAGCATGTGGAACTCTGTGTATGTGTATGTGTGTTGTGTGTGTGTGTGTGGTGTGTCTTAGCACATGGAACTCTGTCTGTGTGTTAGCACTTGGAACTCTGTGTGTGTGTGTGTGTGTGTATGTGTGTGTGTGTGTGTGTTAGCAGGTGGAAATCTTTGTATGTGTTTTAGCACGTGGAACTCTGTGTGTTTGTCTGTGTTAGCATGTGGAACTGTGTATGTGTGTATTAGCAAGTGGAACTGTCTCTGTGTGTGTGTATTAGCACGAGGAACTCTGTGTATGTGCATGTGTGTTGTGTGTGTGTGGTGTGTCTTAGACATGGAACTCTGTGTGTGTGTTAGCACTTGGAACTCTGTCTGTGTGTGTGTGTGTTTGTGTGTTAGCACGTGGAAATCTTTGTATGTGTTTTAGCACGTGGAACTCTGTGTGTTTGTCTGTGTTACATGTGGAACTGTGTATGTGTGTACTAGCAAGTGGAACTCTGTGTGTGTGTGTGTGTGTATTAGCTCGTTGAACTCTGTGCGCGCGTGTGTGTGTGTTGGCACATGCAACTCTGTGTGTGTGTTAGCACGTGGAACTGTGTGTGTTAGCACTTGGAACTCTGTGTGTGACTGTGTGTTAGCACATAGAACTCTTTGTTTGTGTGTTTTAGCAAGTGGAAGTCTTTGTGTGTATTAGCACGTGAAACTCTGTGTATATGTGTGTTAGCACGTGGAACTGAGTGTGTGTGCGTGTGTGTGTGTGTGTGTTAGCACGTGGAACTCTGTGTGTGTGTGTTAGCACGTGGAAATCTGTGTATGTGTTTTAGCACGTGAAACTCTGAATGTGTGTATGCTAACACGTGGATCTCTGTGTGTGTGTGTGTTGGCACATGCAACTCTGTGTGTGTGTGTGTTAGCATGTGGACCTGTCTGTGTGCGTGTGCGTGTGCGTGTGTGTGTGTGTGTGTGTGTGTGTGTTAGCATGTGGAACTGTGTGTGTGTGTGTATTTGCAAGTGGAACTGTGTGTGTGTGCGTGTTAGCATGTGTATCTGTGTGTGTGTGTTAGCACGTAGAACTCCTTGTGTGTGTTGATGGCACAAGGAACTCTGTGTGTGTTTGTCTGTGTTAGCATGTGGAACTCTGTGTGTGTGTGTGTGTGTGTGTGTGTGTGTGTGTGTGTGTGTGTGTGTGTGTGTTAGCTTGTGTAACTCTGTGTGTGTGTGTGTTAGCATGTGGAACAGTGTGTGTGTGTGTGTTAGCACGTGGAACTCTGTGTATGTTTGTTAGTACGTGGAACTCTGCATGTGTATGTGTGTGTTAGCACGTGGAATACTGTGTGCGTTTGTGTGTGTTAGCACTTGGAACTGTGTGTGTGTTAGCATGTGGAATTCTGTGTGTGTGTGTGTGTTAGAATGTGGAATTCTGTGTGTGTGTTTCTGTGCATGTTTGCACGTGGAATTCTGTGTGTGTGTTTGTGTATGTGTGTGTGTGTTAGCACATGGAACTGTGTATGTATTAGCATGTGGAACTGTGTGTGTGTATTAGCAAGTGGAACTGTCTCTGTGTGTGTGTATTAGCACGAGGAACTCTGTGTGTGTATATGTGTGTGTGTTTATGTTTGTGTCTTAGCACATGGAACTCTGTGTGTGTGTGTGTGTGTGTGTGTGTGTTAGCACGTGGAAATCTTTGTATGTGTTTTAGCACGTGGAACTCTCTGTATTTGTCTGTGTTAGCATGTGGAACTGTGTATGTGTGTACTAGCAAGTGGAACTGTGTGTGTGTGTGTGTGTGTGTGTATTAGCACGTTGAACTCTGTGCGCGCGCGTGTGTGTGTGTTAGCATGTGGAACAATGTGTGTGTGTTAGCACGTGGAACTCTGTGTGTATGTTAACACGTGGAACTGTGTGTGTGTGTGTGTGTGTTGGCACGTGCAACTCTGTGTGTGAGTGTTAGCACGTAGAACTGTGTGTGTGTCTTTGTGTGTTAGCACATGGAACTCTGTGTGTGTGTTAGGACGTGGATCTCTGTGTGTGTTAGCACATGGAACTCTGTGTGTGTGTGTGTGTTAGCACGTGGAACTCTGTGTGTGTGTGTGTTAGCATATGTAACTGTGTGTGTGTTTGTTAGCATGTGGAACTGTGTGTGTGTGTTAGCGCGTGGAACTGTGTGTGTGTGTGTTAGCACGTTGAACTCTGTGTGTGTGTGTGTGTGCTAGCACGTGGAATTCTGTGTGTGTTAGCATGTGGAACTATGTGTGCGTGTTAGCACGTGTATCTGTGTGTGTGTGTGTTAGCACGTGGAACTCCTTGTGTGTGTTGTTGTCACATGGAACTCTGTGTGTGTTTGTCTGTGTTAGCTTGTGGAACTGTGTGTGTGTGTGTGTATGTGTGTGTACTAGCAAGTGGAACTCTGTGTGTGTGTGTGTGTGTATCAGCACGTTGAACTCTGTGTGTGTGCGTGTGTGTGTGTTAGCACGTGGAACTGTGTGTGTGTCTGTGTGTGTGTTAGCATGTGGAACTGTGTGTGTGTGTGTGTGTGCTAGCACGTGGAATTCTGTGTGTGTTAGCATGTGGAACTATGTGTGCGTGTTAGCACGTGTATCTGTGTGTGTGTGTTAGCACGTGGAACTCCTTGTGTGTGTTGTTGTCACATGGAACTCTGTGTGTGTTTGTCTGTGTTAGCTTGTGGAACTGTGTGTGTGTGTGTGTGTGTGTACTAGCAAGTGGAACTCTGTGTGTGTGTGTGTATCAGCACATTGAACTCTGTGTGTGTGCGTGTGTGTGTGTTAGCACATGTAACTGTGTGTGTGTCTGTGTGTGTTAGCATGTGGAACTGTGTGTGTGTGTGTGTGTGTGTGTGTTAGCACGTGGAACTCTGTGTCTTAGCACGTGAAACTCTATGCGTGTGTCTGTGTTAGCACATGGAACTCTGTGTGTGTGTATAAGCACGTGGAACTCTGTGTGTGTGTGTGTGTGTTAGCTTGTGGAACAGTGTGTGTGTGTGTGTTAGCACGTGGAACTCTGCATGTGTATGTGTGTGTTAGCATGTGAAATACTGTGTGTGTGTATGTGTGTGTTAGCACTTGGAACTATGTGTGTGTATTAGCATGTGGAACTGTGTGTGTGTATTAGCAAGTGGAACTGTCTCTGTGTGTGTGTATTAGCACGAGGAACTCTGTGTATGTGTATGTGTGTTGTGTGTGTGTGGTGTGTCTTAGCACATGGAACTCTGTGTGTGTGTTAGCACTTGGAACTGTGTGTGTGTGTGTGTGTGTGTGTGTGTGTGTGTGTTAGCACGTGGTACTCTGTGTGTGTCTTAGCACGTGAAACTCTGTGCGTGTGTGTGTGTTAGCACATGGAACTGTGTGTGTGTGTATAAGCAAGTGGAACTGACTGTGTGTGTGTGTGTGTGTGTGTTAGCTTGTGGAACAGTGTGTGTGTGAGTTAGCACGTGGAACTCTGCATGTGTATGTGTGTTTTAGCACGTGAAATACTGTGTGTGTGTATGTGTGTGTTAGCACTTGGAACTGTGTGTGTGTATTAGCATGTGGAACTGTGTGTGTGTATTAGCAAGTGGAACTATCTCTGTGTGTGTGTATTAGCACGAGGAACTCTGTGTATGTGTATGTGTGTTGTGTGTGTGTGTGGTGTGTCTTAACACATGGAACTCTGTGTGTGTGTTAGCACTTGGAACTCTGTGTGTGTGTGTGTGTGTGTGTGTGCGTGTGTGTGTGTGTGTGTGCGTGTTAGCACGTGGAAATCTTTGTATGTGTTTTAGCACGTGGAACTCTGTGTGTTTGTCTGTGTTAGCATGTGGAACTGTGTATGTGTGTACTAGCAAGTGGAACTGTTGTGTGTGTGTGTGTGTGTGTGTGTGCGTGTGTGTGTGTGTATTAGCACGTTGAACTCTGTGCGCGCGTGTGTGTGTGTTGGCACATGCAACTCTGTGTGTGTGTTAGCACATGGAACTGTGTGTGTTAGCACTTGGAACTCTGTGTGTGTGTTAGCACGTAGAACTCTTTGTTTGTGTGTTTTAGCATGTGGAAGTCTTTGTGTGTGTTAGCACGTGAAACTCTGTGTGTATGTGTGTTAGCACGTGGAACTGTGTGTGTGGTTGCACGTGGAACTCTGTGTGTGTGTTAGCATGTGGAACTCAGTGTGTGTGTTAGCATGTGGAACTCAGTGTGTATGTTAGCATGTGGAACTGTGTGTGTGTTAGCATGTGGAACTCAGTGTGTGTGTTAGCATGTGGAACTCAGTGTGTATGTTAGCATGTGGAACTCTGTGTGTGTGTGTTAGCATGTGGAACTGTGTGTGTGTTAGCACTTGGAACTCTGTGTGTGTGTTAGCACGTAGAACTCTTTGTTTGTGTGTTTTAGCATGTGGAAGTCTTTGTGTGTGTTAGCACGTGAAACTCTGTGTGTATGTGTGTTAGCACGTGGAACTGTGTGTGTGGTTGCACGTGGAACTCTGTGTGTGTGTTAGCATGTGGAACTCAGTGTGTGTGTTAGCATGTGGAACTCAGTGTGTATGTTAGCATATGGAACTGTGTGTGTGTTAGCATGTGGAACAGTGTGTGTGTTAGCATGTGGAACTCAGTGTGTATGTTATCATGTGGAACTCTGTGTGTGTGTGTGTTAGCATGTGGAACTGTGTGTGTGTTAGCATGTGGAACTCAGTGTGTGTGTTAGCATGTGGAACTCAGTGTGTATGTTAGCATGTGGAACTGTGTGTGTGTTAGCATGTGGAACTCAGTGTGTATGTTAGCATGTGGAACTGTGTGTGTGTGTGTGTGTTAGCATGTGGAACTGTGTGTGTGTTAGCACGTGGAAATCTGTGTATGTGTTTTAGCACGTGGAACTCTGAATGTGTGTATGTTAACACGTGGAACAGTGTGTGTGTGTGTGCGTGTGTGTGTTGGCACGTGCAACTCTGTGTGTGTGTGTTAGCACATGGAACTGTGTGTGTGTTTTTGCAAGTGGAACTGTGTGTGTGTGTTGTTAGCACGTGGAACTCTGTGTCTGTGTGTTAGCACATGGAAATCTGTGTGTGTGTGTTAGCACATGTGACTGTGTGTGGGTGTCTGTGTGTGTTAGCATGTTGAACTCTGTATGTGTGTGTGTGAGGACGTGGATCTCTGTGTGTGTTAGCACATGGAACTCTTTGTGTGTTTTAGCATGTGGAAGTCTTTGTGTGTATTAGCACGTGAAACTCTGTGTATGTGTGTGTTAGCACGTGGAACTCAGTGTGTATGTTAGCATGTGCAACTGTGTGTGTTAGCATGTGGAACTCAGTGTGTGTGTTAGCATGTGGAACTCAGTGTGTATGTTAGCATGTGGAACTCTGTTGGTGTGTGTGTTAGCATGTGGAACTGTGTGTGTGTTAGCATGTGGAACTCAGTGTGTATGTTAGCATGTGGAACTGTGTGTGTGTTAGCATGTGGAACTCAGTGTGTATGTTAGCATGTGGTACTGTGTGTGTGTGTGTGTGTTAGCATGTGGAACTGTGTGTGTGTTAGCACGTGGAAATCTGTGTACGTGTTTTAGCACGTGGAACTCTGAATGTGTGTATGTTAACACGTGGAACAGTGTGTGTGTGTGTGCGTGTGTGTGTTGGCACGTGCAACTCTGTGTGTGTGTGTTAGCACATGGAACTGTGTGTGTGTTTTTGCAAGTGGAACTGTGTGTGTGTGTTGTTAGCACGTGGAACTCTGTGTCTGTGTGTTAGCACATGGAAATCTGTGTGTGTGTGTTAGCACATGTGACTGTGTGTGGGTGTCTGTGTGTGTTAGCATGTTGAACTCTGTATGTGTGTGTGTGAGGACGTGGATCTCTGTGTGTGTTAGCACATGGAACTCTGTGTGTGTGTGTGTGTGTGTGTTGGCACATGCAACTCTGTGTGTGTGTGTGTTAGTATGTGGACCTGTATGTGTGTGTTAGCACGTACACTGTGTGTATGTCTGTGTATGTGTTAGCACGTGGAACTGTGTATGTGTGTGTTAGCATGTGGAACTCTGTGTATGTGTATGTGTGTTGTGTGTGTGTGTGTGGTGTGTCTTAGCACATGGAACTCTGTCTGTGTGTTAGCACTTGGAACTCTCTGTGTGTGTGTGTGTGTGTGTGTGTGTGTGTGTTAGCAGGTGGAAATCTTTGTATGTGTTTTAGCACGTGGAACTCTGTGTGTTTGTCTGTGTTAGCATGTGGAACTGTGTATGTGTGTATTAGCAAGTGGAACTGTCTCTGTGTGTGTGTATTAGCACGAGGAACTCTGTGTATGTGCATGTGTGTTGTGTGTGTGTGGTGTGTCTTAGACATGGAACTCTGTGTGTGTGTTAGCACTTGGAACTCTGTCTGTGTGTGTGTGTGTGTTTGTGTGTTAGCACGTGGAAATCTTTGTATGTGTTTTAGCACGTGGAACTCTGTGTGTTTGTCTGTGTTAGCATGTGGAACTGTGTATGTGTGTACTAGCAAGTGGAACTCTGTGTGTGTGTGTGTGTGTATTAGCTCATTGAACTCTGTGCACGCGTGTGTGTGTGTTGGCACATGCAACTCTGTGTGTGTGTTAGCACGTGGAACTGTGTGTGTTAGCACTTGGAACTCTGTGTGTGACTGTGTGTTAGCACATAGAACTCTTTGTTTGTGTGTTTTAGCATGTGGAAGTCTTTGTGTGTATTAGCACGTGAAACTCTGTGTATATGTGTGTTAGCACGTGGAACTCAGTGTGTATGTTAGCATGTGGAACTGTGTGTGTGTTAGCATGTGGAACTCAGTGTGTGTGTTAGCATGTGGAACTCAGTGTGTATGTTAGCATGTGGAACTCTGTGTGTGTGTGTTAGCATGTGGAACTGTGTGTGTGTTAGCATGTGGAACTCAGTGTGTATGTTAGCATGTGGAACTGTGTGTGTGTTAGCATGTGGAACTCAGTGTGTATGTTAGCATGTGGAACTGTGTGTGTGTGTGTGTGTGTTAGCATGTGGAACTGTGTGTGTTAGCACGTGGAAATCTGTGTATGTGTTTTAGCACGTGGAACTCTGAATGTGTGTATGTTAACACGTGGAACAGTGTGTGTGTGTGTGCGTGTGTGTGTTGGCACGTGCAACTCTGTGTGTGTGTGTTAGCACATGGAACTGTGTGTGTGTTTTTGCAAGTGGAACTGTGTGTGTGTTGTTAGCATGTGGAACTCTGTGTCTGTGTGTTAGCACATGGAAATCTGTGTGTGTGTGTTAGCACATGTGACTGTGTGTGGGTGTCTGTGTGTGTTAGCATGTTGAACTCTGTATGTGTGTGTGTGAGGACGTGGATCTCTGTGTGTGTTAGCACATGGAACTCTGTGTGTGTGTGTGTGTGTGTGTGTTGGCACATGCAACTCTGTGTGTGTGTGTGTTAGTATGTGGACCTGTATGTGTGTGTTAGCACGTACACTGTGTGTATGTCTGTGTATGTGTTAGCACGTGGAACTGTGTATGTGTGTGTTAGCATGTGGAACTCTGTGTATGTGTATGTGTGTTGTGTGTGTGTGTGTGGTGTGTCTTAGCACATGGAACTCTGTCTGTGTGTTAGCACTTGGAACTCTGTGTGTGTGTGTGTGTGTGTATGTGTGTGTGTGTGTGTGTTAGCAGGTGGAAATCTTTGTATGTGTTTTAGCACGTGGAACTCTGTGTGTTTGTCTGTGTTAGCATGTGGAACTGTGTATGTGTGTATTAGCAAGTGGAACTGTCTCTGTGTGTGTGTATTAGCACGAGGAACTCTGTGTATGTGCATGTGTGTTGTGTGTGTGTGGTGTGTCTTAGACATGGAACTCTGTGTGTGTGTTAGCACTTGGAACTCTGTCTGTGTGTGTGTGTGTTTGTGTGTTAGCACGTGGAAATCTTTGTATGTGTTTTAGCACGTGGAACTCTGTGTGTTTGTCTGTGTTACATGTGGAACTGTGTATGTGTGTACTAGCAAGTGGAACTCTGTGTGTGTGTGTGTGTGTATTAGCTCGTTGAACTCTGTGCGCGCGTGTGTGTGTGTTGGCACATGCAACTCTGTGTGTGTGTTAGCACGTGGAACTGTGTGTGTTAGCACTTGGAACTCTGTGTGTGACTGTGTGTTAGCACATAGAACTCTTTGTTTGTGTGTTTTAGCAAGTGGAAGTCTTTGTGTGTATTAGCACGTGAAACTCTGTGTATATGTGTGTTAGCACGTGGAACTGAGTGTGTGTGCGTGTGTGTGTGTGTGTGTTAGCACGTGGAACTCTGTGTGTGTGTTAGCACGTGGAAATCTGTGTATGTGTTTTAGCACGTGAAACTCTGAATGTGTGTATGCTAACACGTGGATCTCTGTGTGTGTGTGTGTTGGCACATGCAACTCTGTGTGTGTGTGTGTTAGCATGTGGACCTGTCTGTGTGCGTGTGCGTGTGCGTGTGTGTGTGTGTGTGTGTGTGTGTGTTAGCATGTGGAACTGTGTGTGTGTGTGTATTTGCAAGTGGAACTGTGTGTGTGTGCGTGTTAGCATGTGTATCTGTGTGTGTGTGTTAGCACGTAGAACTCCTTGTGTGTGTTGATGGCACAAGGAACTCTGTGTGTGTTTGTCTGTGTTAGCATGTGGAACTCTGTGTGTGTGTGTGTGTGTGTGTGTGTGTGTGTGTGTGTGTGTGTGTGTGTGTGTGTTAGCTTGTGTAACTCTGTGTGTGTGTGTGTGTTAGCATGTGGAACAGTGTGTGTGTGTGTGTTAGCACGTGGAACTCTGTGTATGTTTGTTAGTACGTGGAACTCTGCATGTGTATGTGTGTGTTAGCACGTGGAATACTGTGTGCGTTTGTGTGTGTTAGCACTTGGAACTGTGTGTGTGTTAGCATGTGGAATTCTGTGTGTGTGTGTGTGTTAGAATGTGGAATTCTGTGTGTGTGTTTCTGTGCATGTTTGCACGTGGAATTCTGTGTGTGTGTTTGTGTATGTGTGTGTGTGTTAGCACATGGAACTGTGTATGTATTAGCATGTGGAACTGTGTGTGTGTATTAGCAAGTGGAACTGTCTCTGTGTGTGTGTATTAGCACGAGGAACTCTGTGTGTGTATATGTGTGTGTGTTTATGTTTGTGTCTTAGCACATGGAACTCTGTGTGTGTGTGTGTGTGTGTGTGTGTGTTAGCACGTGGAAATCTTTGTATGTGTTTTAGCACGTGGAACTCTCTGTATTTGTCTGTGTTAGCATGTGGAACTGTGTATGTGTGTACTAGCAAGTGGAACTGTGTGTGTGTGTGTGTGTGTGTGTATTAGCACGTTGAACTCTGTGCGCGCGCGTGTGTGTGTGTTAGCATGTGGAACAATGTGTGTGTGTTAGCACGTGGAACTCTGTGTGTATGTTAACACGTGGAACTGTGTGTGTGTGTGTGTGTGTTGGCACGTGCAACTCTGTGTGTGAGTGTTAGCACGTAGAACTGTGTGTGTGTCTTTGTGTGTTAGCACATGGAACTCTGTGTGTGTGTTAGGACGTGGATCTCTGTGTGTGTTAGCACATGGAACTCTGTGTGTGTGTGTGTGTTAGCACGTGGAACTCTGTGTGTGTGTGTGTTAGCATGTGTAACTGTGTGTGTGTTTGTTAGCATGTGGAACTGTGTGTGTGTGTTAGCGCGTGGAACTGTGTGTGTGTGTGTTAGCACGTTGAACTCTGTGTGTGTGTGTGTGTGCTAGCACGTGGAATTCTGTGTGTGTTAGCATGTGGAACTATGTGTGCGTGTTAGCACGTGTATCTGTGTGTGTGTGTGTTAGCACGTGGAACTCCTTGTGTGTGTTGTTGTCACATGGAACTCTGTGTGTGTTTGTCTGTGTTAGCTTGTGGAACTGTGTGTGTGTGTGTGTATGTGTGTGTACTAGCAAGTGGAACTCTGTGTGTGTGTGTGTGTATCAGCACGTTGAACTCTGTGTGTGTGCGTGTGTGTGTGTTAGCACGTGGAACTGTGTGTGTGTCTGTGTGTGTGTTAGCATGTGGAACTGTGTGTGTGTGTGTGTGTGTGCTAGCACGTGGAATTCTGTGTGTGTTAGCATGTGGAACTATGTGTGCGTGTTAGCACGTGTATCTGTGTGTGTGTGTTAGCACGTGGAACTCCTTGTGTGTGTTGTTGTCACATGGAACTCTGTGTGTGTTTGTCTGTGTTAGCTTGTGGAACTGTGTGTGTGTGTGTGTGTGTGTACTAGCAAGTGGAACTCTGTGTGTGTGTGTGTATCAGCACATTGAACTCTGTGTGTGTGCGTGTGTGTGTGTTAGCACATGTAACTGTGTGTGTGTCTGTGTGTGTTAGCATGTGGAACTGTGTGTGTGTGTGTGTGTGTGTGTGTTAGCACGTGGAACTCTGTGTCTTAGCACGTGAAACTCTATGCGTGTGTCTGTGTTAGCACATGGAACTCTGTGTGTGTGTATAAGCACGTGGAACTCTGTGTGTGTGTGTGTGTGTTAGCTTGTGGAACAGTGTGTGTGTGTGTGTTAGCACGTGGAACTCTGCATGTGTATGTGTGTGTTAGCATGTGAAATACTGTGTGTGTGTATGTGTGTGTTAGCACTTGGAACTATGTGTGTGTATTAGCATGTGGAACTGTGTGTGTGTATTAGCAAGTGGAACTGTCTCTGTGTGTGTGTATTAGCACGAGGAACTCTGTGTATGTGTATGTGTGTTGTGTGTGTGTGGTGTGTCTTAGCACATGGAACTCTGTGTGTGTGTTAGCACTTGGAACTGTGTGTGTGTGTGTGTGTGTGTGTGTGTGTGTGTGTTAGCACGTGGTACTCTGTGTGTGTCTTAGCACGTGAAACTCTGTGCGTGTGTGTGTGTTAGCACATGGAACTGTGTGTGTGTGTATAAGCAAGTGGAACTGACTGTGTGTGTGTGTGTGTGTGTGTTAGCTTGTGGAACAGTGTGTGTGTGAGTTAGCACGTGGAACTCTGCATGTGTATGTGTGTTTTAGCACGTGAAATACTGTGTGTGTGTATGTGTGTGTTAGCACTTGGAACTGTGTGTGTGTATTAGCATGTGGAACTGTGTGTGTGTATTAGCAAGTGGAACTATCTCTGTGTGTGTGTATTAGCACGAGGAACTCTGTGTATGTGTATGTGTGTTGTGTGTGTGTGTGGTGTGTCTTAACACATGGAACTCTGTGTGTGTGTTAGCACTTGGAACTCTGTGTGTGTGTGTGTGTGTGTGTGTGTGCGTGTGTGTGTGTGTGTGTGCGTGTTAGCACGTGGAAATCTTTGTATGTGTTTTAGCACGTGGAACTCTGTGTGTTTGTCTGTGTTAGCATGTGGAACTGTGTATGTGTGTACTAGCAAGTGGAACTGTTGTGTGTGTGTGTGTGTGTGTGTGTGCGTGTGTGTGTGTGTATTAGCACGTTGAACTCTGTGCGCGCGTGTGTGTGTGTTGGCACATGCAACTCTGTGTGTGTGTTAGCACATGGAACTGTGTGTGTTAGCACTTGGAACTCTGTGTGTGTGTTAGCACGTAGAACTCTTTGTTTGTGTGTTTTAGCATGTGGAAGTCTTTGTGTGTGTTAGCACGTGAAACTCTGTGTGTATGTGTGTTAGCACGTGGAACTGTGTGTGTGGTTGCACGTGGAACTCTGTGTGTGTGTTAGCATGTGGAACTCAGTGTGTGTGTTAGCATGTGGAACTCAGTGTGTATGTTAGCATGTGGAACTGTGTGTGTGTTAGCATGTGGAACTCAGTGTGTGTGTTAGCATGTGGAACTCAGTGTGTATGTTAGCATGTGGAACTCTGTGTGTGTGTGTTAGCATGTGGAACTGTGTGTGTGTTAGCACTTGGAACTCTGTGTGTGTGTTAGCACGTAGAACTCTTTGTTTGTGTGTTTTAGCATGTGGAAGTCTTTGTGTGTGTTAGCACGTGAAACTCTGTGTGTATGTGTGTTAGCACGTGGAACTGTGTGTGTGGTTGCACGTGGAACTCTGTGTGTGTGTTAGCATGTGGAACTCAGTGTGTGTGTTAGCATGTGGAACTCAGTGTGTATGTTAGCATATGGAACTGTGTGTGTGTTAGCATGTGGAACAGTGTGTGTGTTAGCATGTGGAACTCAGTGTGTATGTTATCATGTGGAACTCTGTGTGTGTGTGTGTTAGCATGTGGAACTGTGTGTGTGTTAGCATGTGGAACACAGTGTGTGTGTTAGCATGTGGAACTCAGTGTGTATGTTAGCATGTGGAACTGTGTGTGTGTTAGCATGTGGAACTCAGTGTGTATGTTAGCATGTGGAACTGTGTGTGTGTGTGTGTGTTAGCATGTGGAACTGTGTGTGTGTTAGCACGTGGAAATCTGTGTATGTGTTTTAGCACGTGGAACTCTGAATGTGTGTATGTTAACACGTGGAACAGTGTGTGTGTGTGTGCGTGTGTGTGTTGGCACGTGCAACTCTGTGTGTGTGTGTTAGCACATGGAACTGTGTGTGTGTTTTTGCAAGTGGAACTGTGTGTGTGTGTTGTTAGCACGTGGAACTCTGTGTCTGTGTGTTAGCACATGGAAATCTGTGTGTGTGTGTTAGCACATGTGACTGTGTGTGGGTGTCTGTGTGTGTTAGCATGTTGAACTCTGTATGTGTGTGTGTGAGGACGTGGATCTCTGTGTGTGTTAGCACATGGAACTCTTTGTGTGTTTTAGCATGTGGAAGTCTTTGTGTGTATTAGCACGTGAAACTCTGTGTATGTGTGTGTTAGCACGTGGAACTCTGTGTGTGTGTGTTAGCACGTGTAACTGTGTGTGTGGTTGCACGTGGAACACTGTGTGTGTGTTAGCACGTGTATCTGTGTGTGTGTTATCACGTAGAACTCCTTGTGTGTGTTGTTGGCACAAGGAACTCTGTGTGTCTTTGTCTGTGTTAGCATGTGGAACTGTGTGTGTGTACTAGCAAGTGGAACTCTGTGTGTGTGTGTGTGTGTGTGTGTGTGTGTGTGTGTGTGTGTGTATCAGCAAGTTGAACTCTGTGTGTGTGTGTGTATCAGCACGTTGAACTCTGTGTGTGTGTGTATCAGCACGTTGAACTCTGTGTGTGCGTGTGTATCAGCACGTTGAACTCTGTGTGTGTGTGTGTGTGTGTACCAGCAAGTTGAACTCTGTGTGTGTGTGTGTGTGTGTGTGTGTATTAGCACGTGGAACTGTTTGTGTGTCTGTGTGTGTGTGTGTGTGTGTGTGTGTGTGTGTGTGTTAGCACGTGGAAATCTTTGTATGTGTTTTAGCACGTGGAACTCTCTGTATTTGTCCGTGTTAGCATGTGGAACTGTGTATGTGTGTACTAGCAAGTGGAACTGTGTGTGTGTGTGTGTGTGTGTGTGTGTGTGTGTATTAGCACGTTGAACTCTGTGCGCGCGCGTGTGTGTGTGTTAGCATGTTGAACAATGTGTGTGTGTTAGCACGTGGAACTCTGTGTGTGTATGTTAACACGTGGAACTGTGTGTGTGTGTGTGTGTGTGTGTTGGCACGTGCAACTCTGTGTGTGAGTGTTAGCACGTAGAACTGTGTGTGTGTCTTTGTGTGTTAGCACATGGAACTCTGTGTGTGTGTTAGGACGTGGATCTCTGTGTGTGTTAGCACATGGAACTCTGTGTGTGTGTGTGTGTTAGCACGTGGAACTCTGTGTGTGTGTGTGTTAGCATGTGTAACTGTGTGTGTGTTTGTTAGCATGTGGAACTGTGTGTGTGTGTTAGCGCGTGGAACTGTGTGTGTGTGTGTGTTAGCACGTTGAACTCTGTGTGTGTGTGTGTGTGCTAGCACGTGGAATTCTGTGTGTGTTAGCATGTGGAACTATGTGTGCGTGTTAGCACGTGTATCTGTGTGTGTGTGTGTTAGCACGTGGAACTCCTTGTGTGTGTTGTTGTCACATGGAACTCTGTGTGTGTTTGTCTGTGTTAGCTTGTGGAACTGTGTGTGTGTGTGTGTGTGTGTACTAGCAAGTGGAACTCTGTGTGTGTGTGTGTGTGTATCAGCACGTTGAACTCTGTGTGTGTGCGTGTGTGTGTGTTAGCACGTGGAACTGTGTGTGTGTCTGTGTGTGTGTTAGCATGTGGAACTGTGTGTGTGTGTGTGTGTGTGTGTGTGCTAGCACGTGGAATTCTGTGTGTGTTAGCATGTGGAACTATGTGTGCGTGTTAGCACGTGTATCTGTGTGTGTGTGTTAGCACGTGGAACTCCTTGTGTGTGTTGTTGTCACATGGAACTGTGTGTGTTTGTCTGTGTTAGCTTGTGGAACTGTGTGTGTGTGTGTGTATGTGTACTAGCAAGTGGAACTCCGTGTGTGTGTGTGTGTGTATCAGCACGTTGAACTCTGTGTGTGTGCGTGTGTGTGTGTAGCACATGTAACTGTGTGTGTGTCTGTGTGTGTTAGCATGTGGAACTGTGTGTGTGTGTGTGTGTGTGTGTTAGCACGTGGAACTCTGTGTCTTAGCACGTGAAACTCTATGCGTGTGTCTGTGTTAGCACATGGAACTCTGTGTGTGTGTATAAGCACGTGGAACTCTGTGTGTGTGTGTGTGTGTGTGTGTTAGCTTGTGGAACAGTGTGTGTGTGTGTTAGCACGTGGAACTCTGCATGTGTATGTGTGTGTTAGCATGTGAAATACTGTGTGTGTATGTGTGTGTTAGCACTTGGAACTATGTGTGTGTATTAGCATGTGGAACTGTGTGTGTGTATTAGCAAGTGGAACTGTCTCTGTGTGTGTGTATTAGCACGAGGAACTCTGTGTATGTGTATGTGTGTTGTGTGTGTGTGGTGTGTCTTAGCACATGGAACTCTGTGTGTGTGTTAGCACTTGGAACTGTGTGTGTGTGTGTGTGTGTGTGTGTGTGTGTGTGTGTGTGTGTTAGCACGTGGTACTCTGTGTGTGTCTTAGCACGTGAAACTCTGTGCGTGTGTGTGTGTTAGCACATGGAACTGTGTGTGTGTGTATAAGCAAGTGGAACTGACTGTGTGTGTGTGTGTGTGTGTTAGCTTGTGGAACAGTGTGTGTGTGAGTTAGCACGTGAAATACTGTGTGTGTGTATGTGTGTGTTAGCACTTGGAACTGTGTGTGTGTATTAGCATGTGGAACTGTGTGTGTGTATTAGCAACTGGAACTATCTCTGTGTGTGTGTGTATTAGCACGAGGAACTCTGTGTATGTGTATGTGTGTTGTGTGTGTGTGTGGTGTGTCTTAACACATGGAACTCTGTGTGTGTGTTAGCACTTGGAACTCTGTGTGTGTGTGTGTGTGTGTGTGTGTGCGTGTGTGTGTGTGTGTGCGTGTTAGCACCTGGAAATCTTTGTATGTGTTTTAGAACGTGGAACTCTGTGTGTTTGTCTGTGTTAGCATGTGGAACTGTGTATGTGTGTACTAGCAAGTGGAACTGTTGTGTGTGTGTGTGTGTGTGTGTGTGTGTGTGTGTGTGTGTGTGTATTAGCACGTTGAACTCTGTGCGCGCGTGTGTGTGTGTTGGCACATGCAACTCTGTGTGTGTGTTAGCACATGGAACTGTGTGTGTTAGCACTTGGAACTCTGTGTGTGTTAGCACGTAGAACTCTTTGTTTGTGTGTTTTAGCATGTGGAAGTCTTTGTGTGTGTTAGCACGTGAAACTCTGTGTGTATGTGTGTTAGCACGTGGAACTGTGTGTGTGGTTGCACGTGGAACTCTGTGTGTGTGTTAGCATGTGGAACTCAGTGTGTGTGTTAGCATGTGGAACTCAGTGTGTATGTTAGCATGTGGAACAGTGTGTGTGTTAGCATGTGGAACTCAGTGTGTGTGTTAGCATGTGGAACTCAGTGTGTATGTTAGCATGTGGAACTCTGTGTGTGTGTGTGTTAGCATGTGGAACTGTGTGTGTGTTAGCACTTGGAACTCTGTGTGTGTGTTAGCACGTAGAACTCTTTGTTTGTGTGTTTTAGCATGTGGAAGTCTTTGTGTGTGTTAGTACGTGAAACTCTGTGTGTATGTGTGTTAGCACGTGGAACTGTGTGTGTGGTTGCACGTGGAACTCTGTGTGTGTGTTAGCATGTGGAACTCAGTGTGTGTGTTAGCATGTGGAACTCAGTGTGTATGTTAGCATGTGGAACTGTGTGTGTGTTGGCACATGCAACTCTGTGTGTGTGTTAGCACATGGAACTGTGTGTGTTAGCACTTGGAACTCTGTGTGTGTTAGCACGTAGAACTCTTTGTTTGTGTGTTTTAGCATGTGGAAGTCTTTGTGTGTGTTAGCACGTGAAACTCTGTGTGTATGTGTGTTAGCACGTGGAACTGTGTGTGTGGTTGCACGTGGAACTCTGTGTGTGTGTTAGCATGTGGAACTCAGTGTGTGTGTTAGCATGTGGAACTCAGTGTGTATGTTAGCATGTGGAACAGTGTGTGTGTTAGCATGTGGAACTCAGTGTGTGTGTTAGCATGTGGAACTCAGTGTGTATGTTAGCATGTGGAACTCTGTGTGTGTGTGTGTTAGCATGTGGAACTGTGTGTGTGTTAGCATGTGGAACTCAGTGTGTGTGTTAGCATGTGGAACTCAGTGTGTATGTTAGCATGTGGAACTGTGTGTGTGTTAGCATGTGGAACTCAGTGTGTATGTTAGCATGTGGAACTGTGTGTGTGTGTGTGTGTGTTAGCATGTGGAACTGTGTGTGTGTTAGCACGTGGAAATCTGTGTATGTGTTTTAGCACGTGGAACTCTGAATGTGTGTATGTTAACACGTGGAACAGTGTGTGTGTGTGTGTGCGTGTGTGTGTTGGCACGTGCAACTCTGTGTGTGTGTGTTAGCACATGGAACTGTGTGTGTGTTTTTGCAAGTGGAACTGTGTGTGTGTGTTGTTAGCACGTGGAACTCTGTGTCTGTGTGTTAGCACATGGAAATCTGTGTGTGTGTGTTAGCACATGTGACTGTGTGTGGGTGTCTGTGTGTGTTAGCATGTTGAACTCTGTATGTGTGTGTGTGAGGACGTGGATCTCTGTGTGTGTTAGCACATGGAACTCTTTGTGTGTTTTAGCATGTGGAAGTCTTTGTGTGTATTAGCACGTGAAACTCTGTGTATATGTGTGTTAGCACGTGGAACTCTGTGTGTGTTAGCATGTGGAACTGTGTGTGTGGTTGCACGTGGAACTCTGTGTGTGTGTGATAGCACGTGGAACTGTGTGTGTGTTAGCACATGGAAGTGTGTGTGTGTTAGCATGTGGAACTCTGTGTGTGTGTTAGCATGTGGAACTGAGTGTGTGTGCGTGTGTGTGTGTGTGTTAGCACGTGGAACTGTGTGTGTGTGTTAGCACGTGGAAATCTGTGTATGTGTTTTAGCACGTGAAACTCTGAATGTGTGTATGCTAACACGTGGATCTCTGTGTGTGTGTGTGTGTGTTGGCACATGCAACTCTGTGTGTGTGTGTGTTAGCATGTGGACCTGTCTGTGTGTGTGTGCGTGTGCGTGTGTGTGTGTGTGTGTGTGTGTGTGTGTGTGTGTGTGTGTGTGTTAGCATGTGGAACTGTGTGTGTGTGTGTATTTGCAAGTGGAACTGTGTGTGTGTGCGTGTTAGCATGTGTATCTGTGTGTGTGTGTTAGCACGTAGAACTCCTTGTGTGTGTTGATGGCACAAGGAACTCTGTGTGTGTTTGTCTGTGTTAGCATGTGGAACTCTGTGTGTGTGTGTGTGTGTGTGTGTTAGCTTGTGTAACTCTGTGTGTGTGTGTGTGTGTTAGCATGTGGAACAGTGTGTGTGTGTGTTAGCACGTGGAACTCTGTGTATGTTTGTTAGTACGTGGAACTCTGCATGTGTATGTGTGTGTTAGCACGTGGAATACTGTGTGTGTTTGTGTGTGTTAGCACTTGGAACTGTGTGTGTGTTAGCACGTGGAATTCTGTGTGTGTGTGTGTGTTAGAATGTGGAATTCTGTGTGTGTGTTTCTGTGCATGTTTGCACGTGGAATTCTGTGTGTGTGTTTGTGTATGTGTGTGTGTGTTAGCACATGGAACTGTGTATGTATTAGCATGTGGAACTGTGTGTGTGTATTAGCAAGTGGAACTGTCTCTGTGTGTGTGTATTAGCACGAGGAACTCTGTGTGTGTATATGTGTGTGTGTTTATGTTTGTGTCTTAGCACATGGAACTCTGTGTGTGTGTGTGTGTGTGTGTGTGTGTGTGTGTGGGTGTATTAGCACGTTGAACTCTGTGCACGCGCGTGTGTGTGTGTTAGCATGTGGAACAATGTGTGTGTGTTAGCACGTGGAACTCTGTGTGTGTATGTTAACACGTGGAACTGTGTGTGTGTGTGTGTGTGTTGGCACGTGCAACTCTGTGTGTGAGTGTTAGCACGTAGAACTGTGTGTGTGTCTTTGTGTGTTAGCACATGGAACTCTGTGTGTGTGTTAGGACGTGGATCTCTGTGTGTGTTAGCACATGGAACTCTGTGTGTGTGTGTGTGTGTGTTAGCACGTGGAACTCTGTGTGTGTGTGTGTTAGCATGTGTAACTGTGTGTGTGTTTGTTAGCATGTGGAACTGTGTGTGTGTGTTAGCGTGTGGAACTGTGTGTGTGTGTGTTAGCACGTTGAACTCTGTGTGTGTGTGTGTGCTAGCACGTGGAATTCTGTGTGTGTTAGCATGTGGAACTATGTGTGTGTGTTAGCACGTGTATCTGTGTGTGTGTGTGTTAGCACGTGGAACTCCTTGTGTGTGTTGTTGTCACATGGAACTCTGTGTGTGTTTGTCTGTGTTAGCTTGTGGAACTGTGTGTGTGTGTGTGTGTGTGTGTGTGTACTAGCAAGTGGAACTCTGTGTGTGTGTGTGTGTATCAGCACGTTGAACTCTGTGTGTGTGCGTGTGTGTGTGTTAGCACGTGGAACTGTGTGTGTGTCTGTGTGTGTGTTAGCATGTGGAACTGTGTGTGTGTGTGTGTGTGTGTGTGTACTAGCAAGTGGAACTCTGTGTGTGTGTGTGTGTATCAGCACGTTGAACTCTGTGTGTGTGCGTGTGTGTGTGTTAGCACATGTAACTGTGTGTGTGTCTGTGTGTGTTAGCATGTGGAACTGTGTGTGTGTGTGTGTGTGTGTTAGCACGTGGAACTCTGTGTCTTAGCACGTGAAACTCTATGCGTGTGTCTGTGTTAGCACATGGAACTGTGTGTGTGTCTGTGTGTGTTAGCATGTGGAACTGTGTGTGTGTGTGTGTGTGTGTGTTAGCACGTGGAACTCTGTGTCTTAGCACGTGAAACTCTATGCGTGGGTCTGTGTTAGCACATGGAACTCTGTGTGTGTGTATAAGCACGTGGAACTCTGTGTGTGTGTGTGTGTGTGTTAGCTTGTGGAACAGTGTGTGTGTGTGTTAGCACGTGGAACTCTGCATGTGTATGTTTGTGTTAGCATGTGAAATACTGTGTGTGTGTATGTGTGTGTTAGCACTTGGAACTATGTGTGTGTATTAGCATGTGGAACTGTGTGTGTGTATTAGCAAGTGGAACTGTCTCTGTGTGTGTGTATTAGCACGAGGAACTCTGTGTATGTGTATGTGTGTTGTGTGTGTGTGGTGTGTCTTAGCACATGGAACTCTGTGTGTGTGTTAGCACTTGGAACTGTGTGTGTGTGTGTGTGTGTGTGTGTGTGTGTGTGTGTGTTAGCACGTGGTACTCTGTGTGTGTCTTAGCACGTGAAACTCTGTGCGTGTGTGTGTGTTAGCACATGGAACTGTGTGTGTGTGTATAAGCAAGTGGAACTGACTGTGTGTGTGTGTGTGTGTGTTAGCTTGTGGAACAGTGTGTGTGTGTGAGTTAGCACGTGGAACTCTGCATGTGTATGTGTGTTTTAGCACGTGAAATACTGTGTGTGTGTATGTGTGTGTTAGCACTTGGAACTGTGTGTGTGTATTAGCATGTGGAACTGTGTGTGTGTATTAGCAAGTGGAACTATCTCTGTGTGTGTGTGTATTAGCACGAGGAACTCTGTGTATGTGTATGTGTGTTGTGTGTGTGTGTGGTGTGTCTTAACACATGGAACTCTGTGTGTGTGTTAGCACTTGGAACTCTGTGTGTGTGTGTGTGTGTGTGTGCGTGTGTGTGTGTGTGTGTGTTAGCACGTGGAAATCTTTGTATGTGTTTTAGAACGTGGAACTCTGTGTGTTTGTCTGTGTTAGCATGTGGAACTGTGTATGTGTGTACTAGCAAGTGGAACTGTTGTGTGTGTGTGTGTGTGTGTGTGTGTGTGTGTATTAGCACGTTGAACTCTGTGCGCGCGTGTGTGTGTGTTGGCACATGCAACTCTGTGTGTGTGTTAGCACATGGAACTGTGTGTGTTAGCACTTGGAACTCTGTGTGTGTTAGCACGTAGAACTCTTTGTTTGTGTGTTTTAGCATGTGGAAGTCTTTGTGTGTGTTAGCACGTGAAACTCTGTGTGTATGTGTGTTAGCACGTGGAACTGTGTGTGTGGTTGCACGTGGAACTCTGTGTGTGTGTTAGCATGTGGAACTCAGTGTGTGTGTTAGCATGTGGAACTCAGTGTGTATGTTAGCACGTGGAACTGTGTGTGTGTGTGTTAGCAGGTGGAACTGTGTGTGTGTGTGTGTGTTAGCACATGGAACTCTGTGTGTGTCTTAGCACGTGAAACTCTGTGTATGTTTGTTAGTACGTGGAACTCTGCATGTGTATGTGTGTGTTAGCACGTGGAATACTGTGTGTGTTTGTGTGTGTTAGCACTTGGAACTGTGTGTGTGTTAGCACGTGGAATTCTGTGTGTGTGTGTGTGTTAGAATGTGGAATTCTGTGTGTGTGTTTCTGTGCATGTTTGCACGTGGAATTCTGTGTGTGTGTTTGTGTATGTGTGTGTGTGTTAGCACATGGAACTGTGTATGTATTAGCATGTGGAACTGTGTGTGTGTATTAGCAAGTGGAACTGTCTCTGTGTGTGTGTATTAGCACGAGGAACTCTGTGTGTGTATATGTGTGTGTGTTTATGTTTGTGTCTTAGCACATGGAACTCTGTGTGTGTGTGTGTGTGTGTGTGTGTGTGTGTGTGTGTGTATTAGCACGTTGAACTCTGTGCACGCGCGTGTGTGTGTGTTAGCATGTGGAACAATGTGTGTGTGTTAGCACGTGGAACTCTGTGTGTGTATGTTAACACGTGGAACTGTGTGTGTGTGTGTGTGTGTTGGCACGTGCAACTCTGTGTGTGAGTGTTAGCACGTAGAACTGTGTGTGTGTCTTTGTGTGTTAGCACATGGAACTCTGTGTGTGTGTTAGGACGTGGATCTCTGTGTGTGTTAGCACATGGAACTCTGTGTGTGTGTGTGTGTGTGTTAGCACGTGGAACTCTGTGTGTGTGTGTGTTAGCATGTGTAACTGTGTGTGTGTTTGTTAGCATGTGGAACTGTGTGTGTGTGTTAGCGTGTGGAACTGTGTGTGTGTGTGTTAGCACGTTGAACTCTGTGTGTGTGTGTGTGCTAGCACGTGGAATTCTGTGTGTGTTAGCATGTGGAACTATGTGTGTGTGTTAGCACGTGTATCTGTGTGTGTGTGTGTTAGCACGTGGAACTCCTTGTGTGTGTTGTTGTCACATGGAACTCTGTGTGTGTTTGTCTGTGTTAGCTTGTGGAACTGTGTGTGTGTGTGTGTGTGTGTGTGTGTACTAGCAAGTGGAACTCTGTGTGTGTGTGTGTGTATCAGCACGTTGAACTCTGTGTGTGTGCGTGTGTGTGTGTTAGCACGTGGAACTGTGTGTGTGTCTGTGTGTGTGTTAGCATGTGGAACTGTGTGTGTGTGTGTGTGTGTGTGTGTACTAGCAAGTGGAACTCTGTGTGTGTGTGTGTGTATCAGCACGTTGAACTCTGTGTGTGTGCGTGTGTGTGTGTTAGCACATGTAACTGTGTGTGTGTCTGTGTGTGTTAGCATGTGGAACTGTGTGTGTGTGTGTGTGTGTGTGTTAGCACGTGGAACTCTGTGTCTTAGCACGTGAAACTCTATGCGTGTGTCTGTGTTAGCACATGGAACTGTGTGTGTGTCTGTGTGTGTTAGCATGTGGAACTGTGTGTGTGTGTGTGTGTGTGTGTTAGCACGTGGAACTCTGTGTCTTAGCACGTGAAACTCTATGCGTGGGTCTGTGTTAGCACATGGAACTCTGTGTGTGTGTATAAGCACGTGGAACTCTGTGTGTGTGTGTGTGTGTGTTAGCTTGTGGAACAGTGTGTGTGTGTGTTAGCACGTGGAACTCTGCATGTGTATGTTTGTGTTAGCATGTGAAATACTGTGTGTGTGTATGTGTGTGTTAGCACTTGGAACTATGTGTGTGTATTAGCATGTGGAACTGTGTGTGTGTATTAGCAAGTGGAACTGTCTCTGTGTGTGTGTATTAGCACGAGGAACTCTGTGTATGTGTATGTGTGTTGTGTGTGTGTGGTGTGTCTTAGCACATGGAACTCTGTGTGTGTGTTAGCACTTGGAACTGTGTGTGTGTGTGTGTGTGTGTGTGTGTGTGTGTGTGTGTGTGTTAGCACGTGGAAATCTGTGTATGTGTTTTAGCACGTGGAACTCTGAATGTGTGTATGTTAACACGTGGAACAGTGTGTGTGTGTGTGCGTGTGTGTGTTGGCACGTGCAACTCTGTGTGTGTGTGTTAGCACATGGAACTGTGTGTGTGTTTTTGCAAGTGGAACTGTGTGTGTGTGTTGTTAGCACGTGGAACTCTGTGTCTGTGTGTTAGCACATGGAAATCTGTGTGTGTGTGTTAGCACATGTGACTGTGTGTGGGTGTCTGTGTGTGTTAGCATGTTGAACTCTGTATGTGTGTGTGTGAGGACGTGGATCTCTGTGTGTGTTAGCACATGGAACTCTTTGTGTGTTTTAGCATGTGGAAGTCTTTGTGTGTATTAGCACGTGAAACTCTGTGTATGTGTGTGTTAGCACGTGGAACTCTGTGTGTGTGTGTTAGCACGTGTAACTGTGTGTGTGGTTGCACGTGGAACACTGTGTGTGTGTTAGCACGTGTATCTGTGTGTGTGTTATCACGTAGAACTCCTTGTGTGTGTTGTTGGCACAAGGAACTCTGTGTGTCTTTGTCTGTGTTAGCATGTGGAACTGTGTGTGTGTACTAGCAAGTGGAACTCTGTGTGTGTGTGTGTGTGTGTGTGTGTGTGTGTGTGTGTGTGTGTATCAGCAAGTTGAACTCTGTGTGTGTGTGTGTATCAGCACGTTGAACTCTGTGTGTGTGTGTATCAGCACGTTGAACTCTGTGTGTGCGTGTGTATCAGCACGTTGAACTCTGTGTGTGTGTGTGTGTGTGTACCAGCAAGTTGAACTCTGTGTGTGTGTGTGTGTGTGTGTGTGTATTAGCACGTGGAACTGTTTGTGTGTCTGTGTGTGTGTGTGTGTGTGTGTGTGTGTGTGTGTGTTAGCACGTGGAAATCTTTGTATGTGTTTTAGCACGTGGAACTCTCTGTATTTGTCCGTGTTAGCATGTGGAACTGTGTATGTGTGTACTAGCAAGTGGAACTGTGTGTGTGTGTGTGTGTGTGTGTGTGTGTGTGTATTAGCACGTTGAACTCTGTGCGCGCGCGTGTGTGTGTGTTAGCATGTTGAACAATGTGTGTGTGTTAGCACGTGGAACTCTGTGTGTGTATGTTAACACGTGGAACTGTGTGTGTGTGTGTGTGTGTGTGTTGGCACGTGCAACTCTGTGTGTGAGTGTTAGCACGTAGAACTGTGTGTGTGTCTTTGTGTGTTAGCACATGGAACTCTGTGTGTGTGTTAGGACGTGGATCTCTGTGTGTGTTAGCACATGGAACTCTGTGTGTGTGTGTGTGTTAGCACGTGGAACTCTGTGTGTGTGTGTGTTAGCATGTGTAACTGTGTGTGTGTTTGTTAGCATGTGGAACTGTGTGTGTGTGTTAGCGCGTGGAACTGTGTGTGTGTGTGTGTTAGCACGTTGAACTCTGTGTGTGTGTGTGTGTGCTAGCACGTGGAATTCTGTGTGTGTTAGCATGTGGAACTATGTGTGCGTGTTAGCACGTGTATCTGTGTGTGTGTGTGTTAGCACGTGGAACTCCTTGTGTGTGTTGTTGTCACATGGAACTCTGTGTGTGTTTGTCTGTGTTAGCTTGTGGAACTGTGTGTGTGTGTGTGTGTGTGTACTAGCAAGTGGAACTCTGTGTGTGTGTGTGTGTGTATCAGCACGTTGAACTCTGTGTGTGTGCGTGTGTGTGTGTTAGCACGTGGAACTGTGTGTGTGTCTGTGTGTGTGTTAGCATGTGGAACTGTGTGTGTGTGTGTGTGTGTGTGTGTGCTAGCACGTGGAATTCTGTGTGTGTTAGCATGTGGAACTATGTGTGCGTGTTAGCACGTGTATCTGTGTGTGTGTGTTAGCACGTGGAACTCCTTGTGTGTGTTGTTGTCACATGGAACTGTGTGTGTTTGTCTGTGTTAGCTTGTGGAACTGTGTGTGTGTGTGTGTATGTGTACTAGCAAGTGGAACTCCGTGTGTGTGTGTGTGTGTATCAGCACGTTGAACTCTGTGTGTGTGCGTGTGTGTGTGTAGCACATGTAACTGTGTGTGTGTCTGTGTGTGTTAGCATGTGGAACTGTGTGTGTGTGTGTGTGTGTGTGTTAGCACGTGGAACTCTGTGTCTTAGCACGTGAAACTCTATGCGTGTGTCTGTGTTAGCACATGGAACTCTGTGTGTGTGTATAAGCACGTGGAACTCTGTGTGTGTGTGTGTGTGTGTGTGTTAGCTTGTGGAACAGTGTGTGTGTGTGTTAGCACGTGGAACTCTGCATGTGTATGTGTGTGTTAGCATGTGAAATACTGTGTGTGTATGTGTGTGTTAGCACTTGGAACTATGTGTGTGTATTAGCATGTGGAACTGTGTGTGTGTATTAGCAAGTGGAACTGTCTCTGTGTGTGTGTATTAGCACGAGGAACTCTGTGTATGTGTATGTGTGTTGTGTGTGTGTGGTGTGTCTTAGCACATGGAACTCTGTGTGTGTGTTAGCACTTGGAACTGTGTGTGTGTGTGTGTGTGTGTGTGTGTGTGTGTGTGTGTGTGTTAGCACGTGGTACTCTGTGTGTGTCTTAGCACGTGAAACTCTGTGCGTGTGTGTGTGTTAGCACATGGAACTGTGTGTGTGTGTATAAGCAAGTGGAACTGACTGTGTGTGTGTGTGTGTGTGTTAGCTTGTGGAACAGTGTGTGTGTGAGTTAGCACGTGAAATACTGTGTGTGTGTATGTGTGTGTTAGCACTTGGAACTGTGTGTGTGTATTAGCATGTGGAACTGTGTGTGTGTATTAGCAAGTGGAACTATCTCTGTGTGTGTGTGTATTAGCACGAGGAACTCTGTGTATGTGTATGTGTGTTGTGTGTGTGTGTGGTGTGTCTTAACACATGGAACTCTGTGTGTGTGTTAGCACTTGGAACTCTGTGTGTGTGTGTGTGTGTGTGTGTGTGCGTGTGTGTGTGTGTGTGCGTGTTAGCACCTGGAAATCTTTGTATGTGTTTTAGAACGTGGAACTCTGTGTGTTTGTCTGTGTTAGCATGTGGAACTGTGTATGTGTGTACTAGCAAGTGGAACTGTTGTGTGTGTGTGTGTGTGTGTGTGTGTGTGTGTGTGTGTGTGTGTATTAGCACGTTGAACTCTGTGCGCGCGTGTGTGTGTGTTGGCACATGCAACTCTGTGTGTGTGTTAGCACATGGAACTGTGTGTGTTAGCACTTGGAACTCTGTGTGTGTTAGCACGTAGAACTCTTTGTTTGTGTGTTTTAGCATGTGGAAGTCTTTGTGTGTGTTAGCACGTGAAACTCTGTGTGTATGTGTGTTAGCACGTGGAACTGTGTGTGTGGTTGCACGTGGAACTCTGTGTGTGTGTTAGCATGTGGAACTCAGTGTGTGTGTTAGCATGTGGAACTCAGTGTGTATGTTAGCATGTGGAACAGTGTGTGTGTTAGCATGTGGAACTCAGTGTGTGTGTTAGCATGTGGAACTCAGTGTGTATGTTAGCATGTGGAACTCTGTGTGTGTGTGTGTTAGCATGTGGAACTGTGTGTGTGTTAGCACTTGGAACTCTGTGTGTGTGTTAGCACGTAGAACTCTTTGTTTGTGTGTTTTAGCATGTGGAAGTCTTTGTGTGTGTTAGTACGTGAAACTCTGTGTGTATGTGTGTTAGCACGTGGAACTGTGTGTGTGGTTGCACGTGGAACTCTGTGTGTGTGTTAGCATGTGGAACTCAGTGTGTGTGTTAGCATGTGGAACTCAGTGTGTATGTTAGCATGTGGAACTGTGTGTGTGTTGGCACATGCAACTCTGTGTGTGTGTTAGCACATGGAACTGTGTGTGTTAGCACTTGGAACTCTGTGTGTGTTAGCACGTAGAACTCTTTGTTTGTGTGTTTTAGCATGTGGAAGTCTTTGTGTGTGTTAGCACGTGAAACTCTGTGTGTATGTGTGTTAGCACGTGGAACTGTGTGTGTGGTTGCACGTGGAACTCTGTGTGTGTGTTAGCATGTGGAACTCAGTGTGTGTGTTAGCATGTGGAACTCAGTGTGTATGTTAGCATGTGGAACAGTGTGTGTGTTAGCATGTGGAACTCAGTGTGTGTGTTAGCATGTGGAACTCAGTGTGTATGTTAGCATGTGGAACTCTGTGTGTGTGTGTGTTAGCATGTGGAACTGTGTGTGTGTTAGCATGTGGAACTCAGTGTGTGTGTTAGCATGTGGAACTCAGTGTGTATGTTAGCATGTGGAACTGTGTGTGTGTTAGCATGTGGAACTCAGTGTGTATGTTAGCATGTGGAACTGTGTGTGTGTGTGTGTGTTAGCATGTGGAACTGTGTGTGTGTTAGCACGTGGAAATCTGTGTATGTGTTTTAGCACGTGGAACTCTGAATGTGTGTATGTTAACACGTGGAACAGTGTGTGTGTGTGTGTGCGTGTGTGTGTTGGCACGTGCAACTCTGTGTGTGTGTGTTAGCACATGGAACTGTGTGTGTGTTTTTGCAAGTGGAACTGTGTGTGTGTGTTGTTAGCACGTGGAACTCTGTGTCTGTGTGTTAGCACATGGAAATCTGTGTGTGTGTGTTAGCACATGTGACTGTGTGTGGGTGTCTGTGTGTGTTAGCATGTTGAACTCTGTATGTGTGTGTGTGAGGACGTGGATCTCTGTGTGTGTTAGCACATGGAACTCTTTGTGTGTTTTAGCATGTGGAAGTCTTTGTGTGTATTAGCACGTGAAACTCTGTGTATATGTGTGTTAGCACGTGGAACTCTGTGTGTGTTAGCATGTGGAACTGTGTGTGTGGTTGCACGTGGAACTCTGTGTGTGTGTGATAGCACGTGGAACTGTGTGTGTGTTAGCACATGGAAGTGTGTGTGTGTTAGCATGTGGAACTCTGTGTGTGTGTTAGCATGTGGAACTGAGTGTGTGTGCGTGTGTGTGTGTGTGTTAGCACGTGGAACTGTGTGTGTGTGTTAGCACGTGGAAATCTGTGTATGTGTTTTAGCACGTGAAACTCTGAATGTGTGTATGCTAACACGTGGATCTCTGTGTGTGTGTGTGTGTGTTGGCACATGCAACTCTGTGTGTGTGTGTGTTAGCATGTGGACCTGTCTGTGTGTGTGTGCGTGTGCGTGTGTGTGTGTGTGTGTGTGTGTGTGTGTGTGTGTGTGTGTGTGTTAGCATGTGGAACTGTGTGTGTGTGTGTATTTGCAAGTGGAACTGTGTGTGTGTGCGTGTTAGCATGTGTATCTGTGTGTGTGTGTTAGCACGTAGAACTCCTTGTGTGTGTTGATGGCACAAGGAACTCTGTGTGTGTTTGTCTGTGTTAGCATGTGGAACTCTGTGTGTGTGTGTGTGTGTGTGTGTTAGCTTGTGTAACTCTGTGTGTGTGTGTGTGTGTTAGCATGTGGAACAGTGTGTGTGTGTGTTAGCACGTGGAACTCTGTGTATGTTTGTTAGTACGTGGAACTCTGCATGTGTATGTGTGTGTTAGCACGTGGAATACTGTGTGTGTTTGTGTGTGTTAGCACTTGGAACTGTGTGTGTGTTAGCACGTGGAATTCTGTGTGTGTGTGTGTGTTAGAATGTGGAATTCTGTGTGTGTGTTTCTGTGCATGTTTGCACGTGGAATTCTGTGTGTGTGTTTGTGTATGTGTGTGTGTGTTAGCACATGGAACTGTGTATGTATTAGCATGTGGAACTGTGTGTGTGTATTAGCAAGTGGAACTGTCTCTGTGTGTGTGTATTAGCACGAGGAACTCTGTGTGTGTATATGTGTGTGTGTTTATGTTTGTGTCTTAGCACATGGAACTCTGTGTGTGTGTGTGTGTGTGTGTGTGTGTGTGTGTGGGTGTATTAGCACGTTGAACTCTGTGCACGCGCGTGTGTGTGTGTTAGCATGTGGAACAATGTGTGTGTGTTAGCACGTGGAACTCTGTGTGTGTATGTTAACACGTGGAACTGTGTGTGTGTGTGTGTGTGTTGGCACGTGCAACTCTGTGTGTGAGTGTTAGCACGTAGAACTGTGTGTGTGTCTTTGTGTGTTAGCACATGGAACTCTGTGTGTGTGTTAGGACGTGGATCTCTGTGTGTGTTAGCACATGGAACTCTGTGTGTGTGTGTGTGTGTGTTAGCACGTGGAACTCTGTGTGTGTGTGTGTTAGCATGTGTAACTGTGTGTGTGTTTGTTAGCATGTGGAACTGTGTGTGTGTGTTAGCGTGTGGAACTGTGTGTGTGTGTGTTAGCACGTTGAACTCTGTGTGTGTGTGTGTGCTAGCACGTGGAATTCTGTGTGTGTTAGCATGTGGAACTATGTGTGTGTGTTAGCACGTGTATCTGTGTGTGTGTGTGTTAGCACGTGGAACTCCTTGTGTGTGTTGTTGTCACATGGAACTCTGTGTGTGTTTGTCTGTGTTAGCTTGTGGAACTGTGTGTGTGTGTGTGTGTGTGTGTGTGTACTAGCAAGTGGAACTCTGTGTGTGTGTGTGTGTATCAGCACGTTGAACTCTGTGTGTGTGCGTGTGTGTGTGTTAGCACGTGGAACTGTGTGTGTGTCTGTGTGTGTGTTAGCATGTGGAACTGTGTGTGTGTGTGTGTGTGTGTGTGTACTAGCAAGTGGAACTCTGTGTGTGTGTGTGTGTATCAGCACGTTGAACTCTGTGTGTGTGCGTGTGTGTGTGTTAGCACATGTAACTGTGTGTGTGTCTGTGTGTGTTAGCATGTGGAACTGTGTGTGTGTGTGTGTGTGTGTTAGCACGTGGAACTCTGTGTCTTAGCACGTGAAACTCTATGCGTGTGTCTGTGTTAGCACATGGAACTGTGTGTGTGTCTGTGTGTGTTAGCATGTGGAACTGTGTGTGTGTGTGTGTGTGTGTGTTAGCACGTGGAACTCTGTGTCTTAGCACGTGAAACTCTATGCGTGGGTCTGTGTTAGCACATGGAACTCTGTGTGTGTGTATAAGCACGTGGAACTCTGTGTGTGTGTGTGTGTGTGTTAGCTTGTGGAACAGTGTGTGTGTGTGTTAGCACGTGGAACTCTGCATGTGTATGTTTGTGTTAGCATGTGAAATACTGTGTGTGTGTATGTGTGTGTTAGCACTTGGAACTATGTGTGTGTATTAGCATGTGGAACTGTGTGTGTGTATTAGCAAGTGGAACTGTCTCTGTGTGTGTGTATTAGCACGAGGAACTCTGTGTATGTGTATGTGTGTTGTGTGTGTGTGGTGTGTCTTAGCACATGGAACTCTGTGTGTGTGTTAGCACTTGGAACTGTGTGTGTGTGTGTGTGTGTGTGTGTGTGTGTGTGTGTGTTAGCACGTGGTACTCTGTGTGTGTCTTAGCACGTGAAACTCTGTGCGTGTGTGTGTGTTAGCACATGGAACTGTGTGTGTGTGTATAAGCAAGTGGAACTGACTGTGTGTGTGTGTGTGTGTGTTAGCTTGTGGAACAGTGTGTGTGTGTGAGTTAGCACGTGGAACTCTGCATGTGTATGTGTGTTTTAGCACGTGAAATACTGTGTGTGTGTATGTGTGTGTTAGCACTTGGAACTGTGTGTGTGTATTAGCATGTGGAACTGTGTGTGTGTATTAGCAAGTGGAACTATCTCTGTGTGTGTGTGTATTAGCACGAGGAACTCTGTGTATGTGTATGTGTGTTGTGTGTGTGTGTGGTGTGTCTTAACACATGGAACTCTGTGTGTGTGTTAGCACTTGGAACTCTGTGTGTGTGTGTGTGTGTGTGTGCGTGTGTGTGTGTGTGTGTGTTAGCACGTGGAAATCTTTGTATGTGTTTTAGAACGTGGAACTCTGTGTGTTTGTCTGTGTTAGCATGTGGAACTGTGTATGTGTGTACTAGCAAGTGGAACTGTTGTGTGTGTGTGTGTGTGTGTGTGTGTGTGTGTATTAGCACGTTGAACTCTGTGCGCGCGTGTGTGTGTGTTGGCACATGCAACTCTGTGTGTGTGTTAGCACATGGAACTGTGTGTGTTAGCACTTGGAACTCTGTGTGTGTTAGCACGTAGAACTCTTTGTTTGTGTGTTTTAGCATGTGGAAGTCTTTGTGTGTGTTAGCACGTGAAACTCTGTGTGTATGTGTGTTAGCACGTGGAACTGTGTGTGTGGTTGCACGTGGAACTCTGTGTGTGTGTTAGCATGTGGAACTCAGTGTGTGTGTTAGCATGTGGAACTCAGTGTGTATGTTAGCACGTGGAACTGTGTGTGTGTGTGTTAGCAGGTGGAACTGTGTGTGTGTGTGTGTGTTAGCACATGGAACTCTGTGTGTGTCTTAGCACGTGAAACTCTGTGTATGTTTGTTAGTACGTGGAACTCTGCATGTGTATGTGTGTGTTAGCACGTGGAATACTGTGTGTGTTTGTGTGTGTTAGCACTTGGAACTGTGTGTGTGTTAGCACGTGGAATTCTGTGTGTGTGTGTGTGTTAGAATGTGGAATTCTGTGTGTGTGTTTCTGTGCATGTTTGCACGTGGAATTCTGTGTGTGTGTTTGTGTATGTGTGTGTGTGTTAGCACATGGAACTGTGTATGTATTAGCATGTGGAACTGTGTGTGTGTATTAGCAAGTGGAACTGTCTCTGTGTGTGTGTATTAGCACGAGGAACTCTGTGTGTGTATATGTGTGTGTGTTTATGTTTGTGTCTTAGCACATGGAACTCTGTGTGTGTGTGTGTGTGTGTGTGTGTGTGTGTGTGTGTGTATTAGCACGTTGAACTCTGTGCACGCGCGTGTGTGTGTGTTAGCATGTGGAACAATGTGTGTGTGTTAGCACGTGGAACTCTGTGTGTGTATGTTAACACGTGGAACTGTGTGTGTGTGTGTGTGTGTTGGCACGTGCAACTCTGTGTGTGAGTGTTAGCACGTAGAACTGTGTGTGTGTCTTTGTGTGTTAGCACATGGAACTCTGTGTGTGTGTTAGGACGTGGATCTCTGTGTGTGTTAGCACATGGAACTCTGTGTGTGTGTGTGTGTGTGTTAGCACGTGGAACTCTGTGTGTGTGTGTGTTAGCATGTGTAACTGTGTGTGTGTTTGTTAGCATGTGGAACTGTGTGTGTGTGTTAGCGTGTGGAACTGTGTGTGTGTGTGTTAGCACGTTGAACTCTGTGTGTGTGTGTGTGCTAGCACGTGGAATTCTGTGTGTGTTAGCATGTGGAACTATGTGTGTGTGTTAGCACGTGTATCTGTGTGTGTGTGTGTTAGCACGTGGAACTCCTTGTGTGTGTTGTTGTCACATGGAACTCTGTGTGTGTTTGTCTGTGTTAGCTTGTGGAACTGTGTGTGTGTGTGTGTGTGTGTGTGTGTACTAGCAAGTGGAACTCTGTGTGTGTGTGTGTGTATCAGCACGTTGAACTCTGTGTGTGTGCGTGTGTGTGTGTTAGCACGTGGAACTGTGTGTGTGTCTGTGTGTGTGTTAGCATGTGGAACTGTGTGTGTGTGTGTGTGTGTGTGTGTACTAGCAAGTGGAACTCTGTGTGTGTGTGTGTGTATCAGCACGTTGAACTCTGTGTGTGTGCGTGTGTGTGTGTTAGCACATGTAACTGTGTGTGTGTCTGTGTGTGTTAGCATGTGGAACTGTGTGTGTGTGTGTGTGTGTGTGTTAGCACGTGGAACTCTGTGTCTTAGCACGTGAAACTCTATGCGTGTGTCTGTGTTAGCACATGGAACTGTGTGTGTGTCTGTGTGTGTTAGCATGTGGAACTGTGTGTGTGTGTGTGTGTGTGTGTTAGCACGTGGAACTCTGTGTCTTAGCACGTGAAACTCTATGCGTGGGTCTGTGTTAGCACATGGAACTCTGTGTGTGTGTATAAGCACGTGGAACTCTGTGTGTGTGTGTGTGTGTGTTAGCTTGTGGAACAGTGTGTGTGTGTGTTAGCACGTGGAACTCTGCATGTGTATGTTTGTGTTAGCATGTGAAATACTGTGTGTGTGTATGTGTGTGTTAGCACTTGGAACTATGTGTGTGTATTAGCATGTGGAACTGTGTGTGTGTATTAGCAAGTGGAACTGTCTCTGTGTGTGTGTATTAGCACGAGGAACTCTGTGTATGTGTATGTGTGTTGTGTGTGTGTGGTGTGTCTTAGCACATGGAACTCTGTGTGTGTGTTAGCACTTGGAACTGTGTGTGTGTGTGTGTGTGTGTGTGTGTGTGTGTGTGTGTGTGTTAGCACGTGGTACTCTGTGTGTGTCTTAGCACGTGAAACTCTGTGCGTGTGTGTGTGTTAGCACATGGAACTGTGTGTGTGTGTATAAGCAAGTGGAACTGACTGTGTGTGTGTGTGTGTGTGTTAGCTTGTGGAACAGTGTGTGTGTGTGAGTTAGCACGTGGAACTCTGCATGTGTATGTGTGTTTTAGCACGTGAAATACTGTGTGTGTGTATGTGTGTGTTAGCACTTGGAACTGTGTGTGTGTATTAGCATGTGGAACTGTGTGTGTGTATTAGCAAGTGGAACTATCTCTGTGTGTGTGTGTATTAGCACGAGGAACTCTGTGTATGTGTATGTGTGTTGTGTGTGTGTGTGGTGTGTCTTAACACATGGAACTCTGTGTGTGTGTTAGCACTTGGAACTCTGTGTGTGTGTGTGTGTGTGTGTGCGTGTGTGTGTGTGTGTGTGTTAGCACGTGGAAATCTTTGTATGTGTTTTAGAACGTGGAACTCTGTGTGTTTGTCTGTGTTAGCATGTGGAACTGTGTATGTGTGTACTAGCAAGTGGAACTGTTGTGTGTGTGTGTGTGTGTGTGTGTGTGTGTGTATTAGCACGTTGAACTCTGTGCGCGCGTGTGTGTGTGTTGGCACATGCAACTCTGTGTGTGTGTTAGCACATGGAACTGTGTGTGTTAGCACTTGGAACTCTGTGTGTGTTAGCACGTAGAACTCTTTGTTTGTGTGTTTTAGCATGTGGAAGTCTTTGTGTGTGTTAGCACGTGAAACTCTGTGTGTATGTGTGTTAGCACGTGGAACTGTGTGTGTGGTTGCACGTGGAACTCTGTGTGTGTGTTAGCATGTGGAACTCAGTGTGTGTGTTAGCATGTGGAACTCAGTGTGTATGTTAGCATGTGGAACAGTGTGTGTGTTTGCATGTGGAACTCAGTGTGTGTGTTAGCATGTGGAACTCAGTGTGTATGTTAGCATGTGGAACTCTGTGTGTGTGTGTGTGTTAGCATGTGGAACTGTGTGTGTGTTAGCACTTGGAACTCTGTGTGTGTGTTAGCACGTAGAACTCTTTGTTTGTGTGTTTTAGCATGTGGAAGTCTTTGTGTGTGTTAGTACGTGAAACTCTGTGTGTATGTGTGTTAGCACGTGGAACTGTGTGTGTGGTTGCACGTGGAACTCTGTGTGTGTGTTAGCATGTGGAACTCAGTGTGTGTGTTAGCATGTGGAACTCAGTGTGTATGTTAGCATGTGGAACTGTGTGTGTGTTAGCATGTGGAACTCAGTGTGTGTGTTAGCATGTGGAACTCAGTGTGTATGTTAGCATGTGGAACTCTGTGTGTGTGTGTGTGTTAGCATGTGGAACTGTGTGTGTGTTAGCATGTGGAACTCAGTGTGTATGTTAGCATGTGGAACTGTGTGTGTGTGTGTGTGTTAGCATGTGGAACTGTGTGTGTGTTAGCACGTGGAAATCTGTGTATGTGTTTTAGCACGTGGAACTCTGAATGTGTGTATGTTAACACGTGGAACAGTGTGTGTGTGTGTGTGCGTGTGTGTGTTGGCACGTGCAACTCTGTGTGTGTGTGTTAGCACATGGAACTGTGTGTGTGTTTTTGCAAGTGGAACTGTGTGTGTGTGTTGTTAGCACGTGGAACTCTGTGTCTGTGTGTTAGCACATGGAAATCTGTGTGTGTGTGTTAGCACATGTGACTGTGTGTGGGTGTCTGTGTGTGTTAGCATGTTGAACTCTGTATGTGTGTGTGTGAGGACGTGGATCTCTGTGTGTGTTAGCACATGGAACTCTTTGTGTGTTTTAGCATGTGGAAGTCTTTGTGTGTATTAGCACGTGAAACTCTGTGTATATGTGTGTTAGCACGTGGAACTCTGTGTGTGTTAGCATGTGGAACTGTGTGTGTGGTTGCACGTGGAACTCTGTGTGTGTGTGATAGCACGTGGAACTGTGTGTGTGTTAGCACATGGAAGTGTGTGTGTGTTAGCATGTGGAACTCTGTGTGTGTGTTAGCATGTGGAACTGAGTGTGTGTGCGTGTGTGTGTGTGTGTTAGCACGTGGAACTGTGTGTGTGGTTGCACGTGGAACTCTGTGTGTGTGTTAGCATGTGGAACTCAGTGTGTGTGTTAGCATGTGGAACTCAGTGTGTATGTTAGCATGTGGAACTGTGTGTGTGTTAGCATGTGGAACTCAGTGTGTGTGTTAGCATGTGGAACTCAGTGTGTATGTTAGCATGTGGAACTCTGTGTGTGTGTGTGTGTTAGCATGTGGAACTGTGTGTGTGTTAGCATGTGGAACTCAGTGTGTATGTTAGCATGTGGAACTGTGTGTGTGTGTGTGTGTTAGCATGTGGAACTGTGTGTGTGTTAGCACGTGGAAATCTGTGTATGTGTTTTAGCACGTGGAACTCTGAATGTGTGTATGTTAACACGTGGAACAGTGTGTGTGTGTGTGTGCGTGTGTGTGTTGGCACGTGCAACTCTGTGTGTGTGTGTTAGCACATGGAACTGTGTGTGTGTTTTTGCAAGTGGAACTGTGTGTGTGTGTTGTTAGCACGTGGAACTCTGTGTCTGTGTGTTAGCACATGGAAATCTGTGTGTGTGTGTTAGCACATGTGACTGTGTGTGGGTGTCTGTGTGTGTTAGCATGTTGAACTCTGTATGTGTGTGTGTGAGGACGTGGATCTCTGTGTGTGTTAGCACATGGAACTCTTTGTGTGTTTTAGCATGTGGAAGTCTTTGTGTGTATTAGCACGTGAAACTCTGTGTATATGTGTGTTAGCACGTGGAACTCTGTGTGTGTTAGCATGTGGAACTGTGTGTGTGGTTGCACGTGGAACTCTGTGTGTGTGTGATAGCACGTGGAACTGTGTGTGTGTTAGCACATGGAAGTGTGTGTGTGTTAGCATGTGGAACTCTGTGTGTGTGTTAGCATGTGGAACTGAGTGTGTGTGCGTGTGTGTGTGTGTGTTAGCACGTGGAACTGTGTGTGTGTGTTAGCACGTGGAAATCTGTGTATGTGTTTTAGCACGTGAAACTCTGAATGTGTGTATGCTAACACGTGGATCTCTGTGTGTGTGTGTGTGTGTTGGCACATGCAACTCTGTGTGTGTGTGTGTTAGCATGTGGACCTGTCTGTGTGTGTGTGCGTGTGCATGTGTGTGTGTGTGTGTGTGTGTGTGTGTGTGTGTGTGTGTGTGTGTGTGTGTTAGCATGTGGAACTGTGTGTGTGTGTGTATTTGCAAGTGGAACTGTGTGTGTGTGCGTGTTAGCATGTGTATCTGTGTGTGTGTGTTAGCACGTAGAACTCCTTGTGTGTGTTGATGGCACAAGGAACTCTGTGTGTGTTTGTCTGTGTTAGCATGTGGAACTCTGTGTGTGTGTGTGTGTGTGTGTGTGTTAGCTTGTGTAACTCTGTGTGTGTGTGTGTGTGTTAGCATGTGGAACAGTGTGTGTGTGTGTTAGCACGTGGAACTCTGTGTATGTTTGTTAGTACGTGGAACTCTGCATGTGTATGTGTGTGTTAGCACGTGGAATACTGTGTGTGTTTGTGTGTGTTAGCACTTGGAACTGTGTGTGTGTTAGCACGTGGAATTCTGTGTGTGTGTGTGTGTTAGAATGTGGAATTCTGTGTGTGTGTTTCTGTGCATGTTTGCACGTGGAATTCTGTGTGTGTGTTTGTGTATGTGTGTGTGTTAGCACATGGAACTGTGTATGTATTAGCATGTGGAACTGTGTGTGTGTATTAGCAAGTGGAACTGTCTCTGTGTGTGTGTATTAGCACGAGGAACTCTGTGTGTGTATATGTGTGTGTGTTTATGTTTGTGTCTTAGCACATGGAACTCTGTGTGTGTGTGTGTGTGTGTGTGTGTGTGTGTGTGTGTGTGTGTGTGTGTGTGTATTAGCACGTTGAACTCTGTGCACGCGCGTGTGTGTGTGTTAGCATGTGGAACAATGTGTGTGTGTTAGCACGTGGAACTCTGTGTGTGTATGTTAACACGTGGAACTGTGTGTGTGTGTGTGTGTGTTGGCACGTGCAACTCTGTGTGTGAGTGTTAGCACGTAGAACTGTGTGTGTGTCTTTGTGTGTTAGCACATGGAACTCTGTGTGTGTGTTAGGACGTGGATCTCTGTGTGTGTTAGCACATGGAACTCTGTGTGTGTGTGTGTGTGTGTTAGCACGTGGAACTCTGTGTGTGTGTGTGTTAGCATGTGTAACTGTGTGTGTGTTTGTTAGCATGTGGAACTGTGTGTGTGTGTTAGCGCGTGGAACTGTGTGTGTGTGTGTTAGCACGTTGAACTCTGTGTGTGTGTGTGTGCTAGCACGTGGAATTCTGTGTGTGTTAGCATGTGGAACTATGTGTGTGTGTTAGCACGTGTATCTGTGTGTGTGTGTGTTAGCACGTGGAACTCCTTGTGTGTGTTGTTGTCACATGGAACTCTGTGTGTGTTTGTCTGTGTTAGCTTGTGGAACTGTGTGTGTGTGTGTGTGTGTGTGTGTGTGTACTAGCAAGTGGAACTCTGTGTGTGTGTGTATCAGCACGTTGAACTCTGTGTGTGTGCGTGTGTGTGTGTTAGCACGTGGAACTGTGTGTGTGTCTGTGTGTGTGTTAGCATGTGGAACTGTGTGTGTGTGTGTGTGTGTGTGTGTACTAGCAAGTGGAACTCTGTGTGTGTGTGTGTGTATCAGCACGTTGAACTCTGTGTGTGTGCGTGTGTGTGTGTTAGCACATGTAACTGTGTGTGTGTCTGTGTGTGTTAGCATGTGGAACTGTGTGTGTGTGTGTGTGTGTGTTAGCACGTGGAACTCTGTGTCTTAGCACGTGAAACTCTATGCGTGTGTCTGTGTTAGCACATGGAACTGTGTGTGTGTCTGTGTGTGTTAGCATGTGGAACTGTGTGTGTGTGTGTGTGTGTGTGTTAGCACGTGGAACTCTGTGTCTTAGCACGTGAAACTCTATGCGTGTGTCTGTGTTAGCACATGGAACTCTGTGTGTGTGTATAAGCACGTGGAACTCTGTGTGTGTGTGTGTGTGTGTGTTAGCTTGTGGAACAGTGTGTGTGTGTGTTAGCACGTGGAACTCTGCATGTGTATGTTTGTGTTAGCATGTGAAATACTGTGTGTGTGTATGTGTGTGTTAGCACTTGGAACTATGTGTGTGTATTAGCATGTGGAACTGTGTGTGTGTATTAGCAAGTGGAACTGTCTCTGTGTGTGTGTATTAGCACGAGGAACTCTGTGTATGTGTATGTGTGTTGTGTGTGTGTGGTGTGTCTTAGCACATGGAACTCTGTGTGTGTGTTAGCACTTGGAACTGTGTGTGTGTGTGTGTGTGTGTGTGTGTGTGTGTGTGTTAGCACGTGGTACTCTGTGTGTGTCTTAGCACGTGAAACTCTGTGCGTGTGTGTGTGTTAGCACATGGAACTGTGTGTGTGTGTATAAGCAAGTGGAACTGACTGTGTGTGTGTGTGTGTGTGTTAGCTTGTGGAACAGTGTGTGTGTGTGAGTTAGCACGTGGAACTCTGCATGTGTATGTGTGTTTTAGCACGTGAAATACTGTGTGTGTGTATGTGTGTGTTAGCACTTGGAACTGTGTGTGTGTATTAGCATGTGGAACTGTGTGTGTGTATTAGCAAGTGGAACTATCTCTGTGTGTGTGTGTATTAGCACGAGGAACTCTGTGTATGTGTATGTGTGTTGTGTGTGTGTGTGGTGTGTCTTAACACATGGAACTCTGTGTGTGTGTTAGCACTTGGAACTCTGTGTGTGTGTGTGTGTGTGTGTGTGCGTGTGTGTGTGTGTGTGTGTGTTAGCACGTGGAAATCTTTGTATGTGTTTTAGAACGTGGAACTCTGTGTGTTTGTCTGTGTTAGCATGTGGAACTGTGTATGTGTGTACTAGCAAGTGGAACTGTTGTGTGTGTGTGTGTGTGGGTGTGTGTGTGTGTGTGTATTAGCACGTTGAACTCTGTGCGCGCGTGTGTGTGTGTTGGCACATGCAACTCTGTGTGTGTGTTAGCACATGGAACTGTGTGTGTTAGCACTTGGAACTCTGTGTGTGTTAGCACGTAGAACTCTTTGTTTGTGTGTTTTAGCATGTGGAAGTCTTTGTGTGTGTTAGCACGTGAAACTCTGTGTGTATGTGTGTTAGCACGTGGAACTGTGTGTGTGGTTGCACGTGGAACTCTGTGTGTGTGTTAGCATGTGGAACTCAGTGTGTGTGTTAGCATGTGGAACTCAGTGTGTATGTTAGCATGTGGAACAGTGTGTGTGTTAGCATGTGGAACTCAGTGTGTGTGTTAGCATGTGGAACTCAGTGTGTATGTTAGCATGTGGAACTCTGTGTGTGTGTGTGTTAGCATGTGGAACTGTGTGTGTGTTAGCACTTGGAACTCTGTGTGTGTGTTAGCACGTAGAACTCTTTGTTTGTGTGTTTTAGCATGTGGAAGTCTTTGTGTGTGTTAGTACGTGAAACTCTGTGTGTATGTGTGTTAGCACGTGGAACTGTGTGTGTGGTTGCACGTGGAACTCTGTGTGTGTGTTAGCATGTGGAACTCAGTGTGTGTGTTAGCATGTGGAACTCAGTGTGTATGTTAGCATGTGGAACTGTGTGTGTGTTAGCATGTGGAACTCAGTGTGTGTGTTAGCATGTGGAACTCAGTGTGTATGTTAGCATGTGGAACTCTGTGTGTGTGTGTGTGTTAGCATGTGGAACTGTGTGTGTGTTAGCATGTGGAACTCAGTGTGTGTGTTAGCATGTGGAACTCAGTGTGTATGTTAGCATGTGGAACTGTGTGTGTGTTAGCATGTGGAACTCAGTGTGTATGTTAGCATGTGGAACTGTGTGTGTGTGTGTGTGTTAGCATGTGGAACTGTGTGTGTGTTAGCACGTGGAAATCTGTGTATGTGTTTTAGCACGTGGAACTCTGAATGTGTGTATGTTAACACGTGGAACAGTGTGTGTGTGTGTGTGCGTGTGTGTGTTGGCACGTGCAACTCTGTGTGTGTGTGTTAGCACATGGAACTGTGTGTGTGTTTTTGCAAGTGGAACTGTGTGTGTGTGTTGTTAGCACGTGGAACTCTGTGTCTGTGTGTTAGCACATGGAAATCTGTGTGTGTGTGTTAGCACATGTGACTGTGTGTGGGTGTCTGTGTGTGTTAGCATGTTGAACTCTGTATGTGTGTGTGTGAGGACGTGGATCTCTGTGTGTGTTAGCACATGGAACTCTTTGTGTGTTTTAGCATGTGGAAGTCTTTGTGTGTATTAGCACGTGAAACTCTGTGTATATGTGTGTTAGCACGTGGAACTCTGTGTGTGTTAGCATGTGGAACTGTGTGTGTGGTTGCACGTGGAACTCTGTGTGTGTGTGATAGCACGTGGAACTGTGTGTGTGTTAGCACATGGAAGTGTGTGTGTGTTAGCATGTGGAACTCTGTGTGTGTGTTAGCATGTGGAACTGAGTGTGTGTGCGTGTGTGTGTGTGTGTTAGCACGTGGAACTGTGTGTGTGTGTTAGCACGTGGAAATCTGTGTGTGTGTTAGGACGTGGATCTCTGTGTGTGTTAGCACATGGAACTCTGTGTGTGTGTGTGTGTGTGTTAGCACGTGGAACTCTGTGTGTGTGTGTGTTAGCATGTGTAACTGTGTGTGTGTTTGTTAGCATGTGGAACTGTGTGTGTGTGTTAGCGCGTGGAACTGTGTGTGTGTGTGTTAGCACGTTGAACTCTGTGTGTGTGTGTGTGCTAGCACGTGGAATTCTGTGTGTGTTAGCATGTGGAACTATGTGTGTGTGTTAGCACGTGTATCTGTGTGTGTGTGTGTTAGCACGTGGAACTCCTTGTGTGTGTTGTTGTCACATGGAACTCTGTGTGTGTTTGTCTGTGTTAGCTTGTGGAACTGTGTGTGTGTGTGTGTGTGTGTGTGTGTACTAGCAAGTGGAACTCTGTGTGTGTGTGTGTGTATCAGCACGTTGAACTCTGTGTGTGTGCGTGTGTGTGTGTTAGCACGTGGAACTGTGTGTGTGTCTGTGTGTGTGTTAGCATGTGGAACTGTGTGTGTGTGTGTGTGTGTGTGTACTAGCAAGTGGAACTCTGTGTGTGTGTGTGTGTATCAGCACGTTGAACTCTGTGTGTGTGTGTGTGTGTGTGTTAGCACATGTAACTGTGTGTGTGTCTGTGTGTGTTAGCATGTGGAACTGTGTGTGTGTGTGTGTGTGTGTTAGCACGTGGAACTCTGTGTCTTAGCACGTGAAACTCTATGCGTGTGTCTGTGTTAGCACATGGAACTGTGTGTGTGTCTGTGTGTGTTAGCATGTGGAACTGTGTGTGTGTGTGTGTGTGTGTGTGTTAGCACGTGGAACTCTGTGTCTTAGCACGTGAAACTCTATGCGTGTGTCTGTGTTAGCACATGGAACTCTGTGTGTGTGTATAAGCACGTGGAACTCTGTGTGTGTGTGTGTGTGTGTTAGCTTGTGGAACAGTGTGTGTGTGTGTTAGCACGTGGAACTCTGCATGTGTATGTTTGTGTTAGCATGTGAAATACTGTGTGTGTGTATGTGTGTGTTAGCACTTGGAACTATGTGTGTGTATTAGCATGTGGAACTGTGTGTGTGTATTAGCAAGTGGAACTGTCTCTGTGTGTGTGTATTAGCACGAGGAACTCTGTGTATGTGTATGTGTGTTGTGTGTGTGTGGTGTGTCTTAGCACATGGAACTCTGTGTGTGTGTTAGCACTTGGAACTGTGTGTGTGTGTGTGTGTGTGTGTGTGTGTGTGTGTGTGTTAGCACGTGGTACTCTGTGTGTGTCTTAGCACGTGAAACTCTGTGCGTGTGTGTGTGTTAGCACATGGAACTGTGTGTGTGTGTATAAGCAAGTGGAACTGACTGTGTGTGTGTGTGTGTGTGTTAGCTTGTGGAACAGTGTGTGTGTGTGAGTTAGCACGTGGAACTCTGCATGTGTATGTGTGTTTTAGCACGTGAAATACTGTGTGTGTGTATGTGTGTGTTAGCACTTGGAACTGTGTGTGTGTATTAGCATGTGGAACTGTGTGTGTGTATTAGCAAGTGGAACTATCTCTGTGTGTGTGTGTATTAGCACGAGGAACTCTGTGTATGTGTATGTGTGTTGTGTGTGTGTGTGGTGTGTCTTAACACATGGAACTCTGTGTGTGTGTTAGCACTTGGAACTCTGTGTGTGTGTGTGTGTGTGTGTGTGCGTGTGTGTGTGTGTGTGTGTGTTAGCACGTGGAAATCTTTGTATGTGTTTTAGAACGTGGAACTCTGTGTGTTTGTCTGTGTTAGCATGTGGAACTGTGTATGTGTGTACTAGCAAGTGGAACTGTTGTGTGTGTGTGTGTGTGGGTGTGTGTGTGTGTGTGTATTAGCACGTTG